>NC_042620.1:15572321-15649821 GCF_901001135.1 Rhinatrema bivittatum
TTACCCTCCCTTCCCCTACCTAACCCACCCACCCGGCCCTGTCTACACCCCCCCCTTACCTTTGTCGGGGGATTTACGCCTCCCGGAGGGAGACGTAAATCCCCGCGCGCCAGCGGGCCTGCTGCGCGCCGGGCCGCGACCTGGGGGCGGGTACGGAGGGCACGGCCACGCCCCCGGGCCGTAGCCACGCCCCGTACCCGCCCCCAAAACGCTGCCGACACGCCCCCGGAACGCCGCGACGACCGGGGCCCGCCCCCCGACACGCCCCCCACACACGCCCCCCTCCGAGAACCCCGGGACTTACGCGAGTCCCGGGGCTCTGCGCGCGCCGGGAGGCCTATGTAAAATAGGCTTCCCGGCGCGCAGGGCCCTGCTCGCGTAAATCCGCCCGGTTTTGGGCGGATTTACGCGAGCAGGGCTCTGAAAATCCGCCCCTAAGTAAACTTGATTAATAGCCGTTAATGGACTTCTCCTCCAAGAACTTATCCAAACCTTTTTTGAACCCAGCTACACTAACTGCACTAACCACATCCTCTGGCAACAAATTCCAGAGCTTTATTGTACGTTGAGTGAAAAAGAATTTTCTCCGATTAGTCTTAAATGTGCTACTTGCTAACTTCATGGAGTGCCCCCTAGTCCTTCTATTATTCGAAAGTGTAAATAACCGAGTCACATCTACTCGTTCAAGACCTCTCATGATTTTAAAGACCTCTATCATATCCCCCCCTCAGCCATCTCTTCTCCAAAATGAACAGCCCTAATCTCTTCAGCCTTTCCTCATAGGGGAGATGTTCCATCCCTTTATCGTTTTGGTTGCCCTTCTCTGTAACTTCTCCATTGCAACTATATATTTTTTTAGATGCAATGACCAGAACTGTACATAGTACTCGAGGTGCGATACAGAGGTATTATGACATTTTCCGTTTTATCAAAAATTCCCTTCCTTATAATTCCTAACATTGTTTGCTTTTTTGACTGCTGCAGCACACTGAGCTGCCGATTTCAAATTATTATCCACTATTTATTTATTTATTTATTTATTTATTTATTTATTTAACTTCTTTTACTATACCCATACTCAAGACGAGGTCTTATCGTACCGGTTTACAATAGAACAGGGGGAAACCAATTTAACAACTAAGTAGAAAGGTAAAGTTACATTAAACAGGGAGCAAAAACATGGGAGATGGAAGACAGGAAAGATTTTAAACGATAACAACTGGAGAGTGATAAAAAATTAACGAAAACAATATAGTAGCGAGACATAAACAGAGATTTATCCTAGGTGATTATTAATATAATATATCCTGTGGGAGGAGGAGACATGGGGAGGTGAGCGGGGGGGGGGGGGGGGGGGGGGGGGCAGGGCAGGGACTGGAAAGGGGAGGGGGGGGGGGATAGGGAAGAGGTTGAAGGGTGAGAGTCAATCTTGGATTGATAGAGGTTCCTTCAACTGTAGGCTTGTGTGAACAGCCAGGTTTTCAGTTTCTTTCTGAAGGAGAGATGGCATTGTTCCTGGCGTGTATCTGGGGGAAGCGAATTCCAATGGAGCGGACCTGCTGTTGAAAGTGCTCGCTTGTGAATAGAGTTGTGGACCGAGGATTTGTTGGGGGGGGCCTTGAGCGAACCTTTGTAGGCGTTTCTGATCGGCCTTGTTGAAGTATGTAGTTCGAGCGGGATGGCGAGTTGGAGTGTGTATTGCTGATAGACGGATTTGTGGATGATGGTGAGAGCCTTGAAGAGTATTCTATATTGGATGGGTAGCCAGTGTAGGATTTTTAGGATTGGGGTGATGTGGTCCTTACGACGTGTGTTTGTAAGGATCCTGGCCGCTGCGTTTTGCAGCATCTGTAGAGGTTTAGTAGAAGAGGCGGGGAGACCGAGTAGTAGAGCGTTACAATAGTCGATCTTTGAAAACAGTATGGCCTGAAGCACTGAATGGAAATCCTGGAAGTGTAAGAGCGGTGATGATGATGCCTAGATCTTTTTCCTGGGTGTTAGCTCCTAATATGGAACCTAACATCGTGTAACTACAGCAAGGGTTATTTTTCCCTAAGTACATAAGAACATAAGAAATTGCCATGCTGGGACAGACCAAGGGTCCATCAAGCCCAGCATCCTGTTTCCAACAGAGGCCAAAAACCAGGCCACAAGAACCTGGCAATTACCCAAACACTAAGAAGAACCCATGCTACTGATGCAATTAATAGCAGTGGCTATTCCCTAAGTATAATTGATTAATAGCCATTAATGGACTTCTCCTCCAAGAACTTATCAAACCTTTTTTGAACCCAGCTACACTAACTGCACTAACTATCTTCTCTGGCAACAAATTCCAGAGCTTTATTGTGCGTTGAGTGAAAAAGAATTTTCTCCGATTAGTCTTAAATGTGTTACTTGCTAACTTCATGGAATGCCCCCTAGTCCTTCTATTATTCGAAAGTGTAAATAACCGAGTCACATCTACTCGTTCAAGACCTCTCATGATCTTAAAGACCTCTATCATATCCCCCCTCAGCCGTCTCTTCTCCAAGCTGAACAGCCCTAACCTCTTCAGCCTTTCCTCATAGGGGAGTTGTTCCATCCCCTTTATCATTTTGGTTGCCCTTCTCTGTACCTTCTCCATCGCAACTATATCTTTTTTGAGATGCGGCGACCAGAATTGTACACAGTATTCAAGGTGCGGTCTCACCATGGAGCGATACAGAGGCATTATGACATTTTCCGTTCTATTAACCATTCCCTTCCTAATAATTCCTAACATTCTATTTGCTTTTTTGACTGCTGCAGCACACTGAGCCTTGCACTTGTCCACATTAAATTTCATCTGCCATTTGTATGCCCAATCTTCCAGTCTTGCAAGGTCCTCCTGTAATGTATCACAGTCTGCTTGTGATTTAACTACTCTGAATAATTTTGTATCATCCGCAAATTTGATAACCTCACTCGTCATATTCCTTTCCAGATCATTTATCAATATATTGAAAAGCACCGGTCCAAGTTCAGATCCCTGAGGCACTCCATTCTTTACCCTTTTCCACTGAGAAAATTGACCATTTAATCCTACTCTCTGTTTCCTGTCTTTTAGCCAGTTTGTAATCTACGAAAGGACATTGCCTCCTATCCCATGACTTTTTAATTTTCTTAGAAGCCTCTCATAAGGGACTTTGTCAAATGCCTTCTGAAAATTCAAATACACTACAACTACCGGTTCACCTGTATCCACATGTTTATTAACTCCTTCAAAAAAAAGAAGCAGATTTGATAGGCAAGTCTTCCCCTGGGTAAATCCATGTTGACTGTGTTCCATTAAACCATGTCTTTCTATATGCTCTACGATTTTGATCTTGAGAATAGTTTCCACTATTTTTCCCGGCACTGAAGTCAGGCTTACTGGTCTATAGTTTCCTGGATCACCCCTGGAGCCCTTTTTAAATATTGCGGTTACATTGGCCACCTTCCAGTCTTCAGGTACAATGGGTGATTTTAATTATAGGTTACAAATGTTAACTAATAGATCAGAAATTTAATTTTTTAGTTCCTTCACTACCCTAGGATGCATACAATCCGGTCCAGGTGATTTGCTTCTCTTAAGTTTGTCATTCTGGCTTACTACATCTTCCAGGTTCACAATGATTTGGTTCAGTTCATCTGACTCATCACCCTTGAAAACCATCTCTGGACCTGGTATCTCTCCAACTTCCTCAATAGTAAACATGGAAGCAATTAATTATAATAGGGAAAAGAACCACAAAGACCCGAGTTTTACAGTTCAAAAACACAGACTTTGAGGAAATGGGGAACTACCTGGAGGAAGAACTTAAAGGATGGGAGAACGAGAGAGATGTGGATCAGCAGTGGACCAATCTAAAAGGAGCAATCACCAAGGCAACTGCTCTATATGTTAGAAATGTAAAGAAAAGCAAAAGAAAACTGAAACCTATCTGGTTCTCAATGGAGGTGGCTGACAAAATTAAAGCTAAAAGAACAGCATTCAAGAAATATAAAGGATCCCAAAGGGAGGAGCACAAAGAAGAATATTTGTATCAACTGAGGGAGACAAAGAAATTAATCAAGTTGGCAAAGAGTCAAGCGGAAGAGAGGATTGCCAAGGAGATAAAAAATGGTGACAAAACATTTTTCAGATACATCAGCGAAAAGAGAAAGGTCCAAAGTGGTATAGTGAAATTGAAAGGTGGTAATGATCAATGTGTAGAGAGAGACGAAGAAATGGCAGAAATATTAAACGAATACTTCAGCTCTGTGTTCACTAAAGAAGACCCTGGAGAAGGACCATCTCTAAACAACAAGAAACTGGAGGGAAGGGGAATAGATGAAAATCCTTTTACAGTAGAAAATGTGTGGGAAGAACTAAAGAACCTGAAAGTGGACAAAGCCATGGGGCCTGATGGGATTCATCCAAGGATATTGAGGGAGCTCAGAGATGTTCTGGCGGGTCCGCTGTGTGACCTGTTCAATAGATCCCTAGAAACTGGAGTGGTGCCGAGTGATTGGAGAAGAGCGGTGGTGGTCCCGCTTCACAAGAGTGGGAACAGGGAAGAGGCAGGCAACTACAGACCGGTTAGCCTCACTTCGGTGGTGGGAAAAGTAATGGAGTCACTGCTGAAAGAGAGAATAGTGAACTATCTACAGTCTGGAGAATTGATGGACCAGAGGCAGCATGGATTCACCAGGGGAAGATCCTGTCAGACAAATTTGATTGACTTTTTTGACTGGGTAACCAAGGAATTGGATCAAGGAAGAGCACTAGATGTCATCTACTTGGATTTCAGCAAAGCTTTTGATACGGTTCCGCACAGGAGACTGGTGAATAAAACGAGAAGCTTGGGAGTGAGTGCCGAGGTGGTGACCTGGATTGCAAATTGGTTGACGGACAGAAAACAATGTGTGATGGTAAATGGAGCCTTCTCTGAAGAGAGAGCGGTTTTAAGTGGTGTGCCGCAAGGATTGGTGTTGGGACCGGTCCTGTTCAATATCTTTGTGAGCGACATTGCGGACGGGATAGAAGGTAAGGTTTGTCTTTTTGCGGATGACACTAAGATCTGCAACAGAGTGGACACGCCGGAAGGAGTGGAGAGAATGAGACGGGATCTAAGGAAACTGGAAGAGTGGTCGAAGATATGGCAGCTGAGATTCAATGCCAAGAAGTGCAAAGTCATGCATATGGGGAGTGGAAATCCGAACGAACTGTACTCGATGGGGGGGGAAAGGCTGATGTGCACGGAGCAGGAGAGGGACCTTGGGGTGATAGTGTCTAATGATGTGAAGACAGCAAAACAATGCGACAAGGCAATAGCAAAAGCCAGAAGAATGCTGGGCTGCATAGAGAGAGGAATATCAAGTAAGAAAAGGGAAGTGATTATTCCCTTATACAGGTCCTTGGTGAGGCCTCACCTGGAGTACTGTGTTCAGTTCTGGAGACCGTATCTACAAAAAGACAAAGACAAGATGGAAGCGGTACAGAGAAGGGCGACCAGGAAGGTGGAGGATCTTCATAGGATGACGTACGAGGAGAGATTGAAGAATCTAAATATGTACACCCTGGAGGAGAGGAGGAGCAGAGGTGATATGATACAGACTTTCAGATACTTGAAAGGTTTTAATGATCCAAAAACAACGACAAACCTCTTCCGTAGGAAAATAATCAGCAGAACCAGGGGTCATGATTTGAGGCTCCAGGGAGGAAGATTCAGAACCAATGTCAGGAAGTATTTCTTCACGGAGAGGGTGGTGGATGCCTGGAATGCCCTTCCGGAGGAAGTGGTGAAGACCAGAACTGTGAAAGACTTCAAAGGGGCGTGGGATAAACACTGCGGATCCATAAAGTCAAGAGGCCGCCAATGAAGAGTGGGTGACTCGCCAGAATGATGGCTATTGACACAATACCCTTATTAAATAAACATACACATGCTTACTGTGACTCCTACATCGCTCTAAGCTTCAACAGCAAGAGGTAATGGAAAAAAGGATTTGCACTCACAAAGAGGGGAGTAGCTGGCTTGTTACGGCGGTTACTACCCCAAACCAAATATGCCTGATACTTCACTTTCAATGCATATACAGCATAGCTCTCTGCTTCAATGACAGGGGAGAAGAATAACTGATACTTCACACATCCAGCAGAGCTCTCTGCTACAACAGCAAGGGAGAAGAAAAAGGGTTCGCACTCAAAACGCGGGGAGTAGCTGGCTTGTTACGGCGGTTACTACCCCAAACCAAATGTGCCTGATACTTCACTTTCCATGCATATCCAGCATGGTTCTCTGCTGCATCGGCATGGGAGAAAGACTGATACATCACGCATTTCCAGCATAGCTCTCTGCTTCAACGGCAGGGGAAAAAAAAAATTAACAAACAAACAAACAAACAAACAACAAACAACGGCAGGGGGAAAAATAAAACAAAAACAAAAAAACTGATGCTTCACGCATATCCTGCATAGCTTCAACAACAGGGGTGAAGAAAAAAAGGATTCGCAATCACAAAGCGAGGAGTAGCTGGCTTGTTACGGCGGTTACTACCCCAAACCAAATGTGCCTGATACTTCACTTTCAATGCATATCCAGCATGGCTCTCTGCTTCTACAGCAGGGGAGAAGTAAAAAAAAAAAAAAAAACCAACAAGAGCTATACAACATAGTCTAGGTAAAACAAATAAGCATGGGTGTAGCTTGCTTATCGCGGCAGTTACTGCCCCTACTACCCCTAACTAATCAAGCTAGATATTTCACTTGCATGCAGCTCCATCACTGCTCTCTACATTAATGGTGGGGGTGGAAGGGGAATAGAACAAGGAGCTAAGAGTAACAGATAAGAATGAGAGAAAAAGTGTGTGAGGCTTGCTGGGCAGACTGGATGGGCCATTCGGTCTTCTTCTGCCGTCATTTCTATCTATGTTTCTATATTAAATCATTTAATCTTTCTGCAATGGCCTTATCTTCCCTAAGAGCTCCTTTAACCCCTTGGTAATCTAATGGTCCAACTGACTCCCTCACAGGTTTCTTGCTTCAGATATATTTTAAAAAGTTTTTATTATGAGTTTTTGCCTCTATGGCCAACTTCATTTTAGATTCTCTCTTTGCCTGCCTTATCAATGTTTTACACTTAACTTGACAATGCTTATGCTTTGCTTTATCCTATTTTCTTCAGATGGATCCTTTTTCCAATTTTTGAAGGATTTTTTTTGGCTAAAATAGCTTCTTTCACCTCACCTTTTAACCATGACGGTAATCGTTTTGCCTTCCTTCCACCTTTCTTATTGCGCGGAATACATATGGACTGCGCTTCTAGGATTGTATTTTTAAACAATGTTCATGCCTGTTGAACACTTTTAACCTTTGCAGCTGCACCTTTCAGTTTTTTTCTATTTTCCTCTTTTTATCAAAATTTCCCTTTTAAAATTTAGTGTTAGAGCTGCAGATTTGCTTATTGTCCCCCTTCCAGTTATTAGTTTAAATTTGATCATGTTATGATCACTGTTGCCAAGTGGCCCCACCACCGTTACCTCTTTCACCAAATCCTGTGTTCCACTAAGAATTAAATCTAAAATAGCTCCCTCTCTTGTTGGTTCCTGAACCAATTGCTCCATGAAGCAATCATTTATTACATCCAGGAACTTTATGTCTCTAGCAAGTCCTGATGTTACATTTACCCAGTCAATATTGGAGTAATTGAAATCTCCCATTATTATTGCACTGCAAAATTGGTTTGCTTCCCTGATTTCTCTTAGCATTTCATCATCTGTCTGACCATTTTGTCCAGGTGGACGGTAGTATACTCCTATCACTATACTCTTATCCAACACACATGGGATTTCTACCCATATAGATTCTACTGAGCATTTAGTTTCTTGTATGATCTTTATCCTGTTGGACTCTATACCCTCCCGGACGTAAAGTGCCACACGCCCTCCAAGTTGATCCTCCCTATCATTGTGATATAATTTGTACCCTGATATAGCTCTGTCCCATTGGTTATCCTCCTTCCACCAAGTCTCTGTGATGCCAATTATGTCAATCTCATCATTCACTGCTATACACTAACTCTCCCATCTTACTTCTTAGACTTCTGGCATTGGCATACAGATATTTCAAAGTGTGTTTTTTGTTTGTTCTAACAACCTGCTTTTCAGTTGTTTGGGATAATTTGGAAATCATTAGCATGTTATAAAATCGGGTGTAGATTTGTGCATGCCGGATTGCGCGCACAAATCTACACCCGTGCGTAGGTACTAAAATCTGGCCCTTATTTATTTATTTATTTATTTAACATTTTTATATACCGACCTTCATGAAAGAAAATTCATATCAGATCGGTTTACAGATAACATGAGGGGAATAACAAAGTCAACCATATAACAAGAAATGAAAGTTACATATAACAAGGGGTGTTAACCTGGAGGGCTAGGATAGCCGGAGCGATAGAAGGCATAACTGAACAGATTAGATAATACAATAATATGATGAGAAGAGGCATAAGTGTATAGGCTACACTTGTCAGAGAGTTTAGGTAGGAGTCAGAGTCTGAATTAGTGAGGAATTGCTGGAACTGTAGGTTAAGTGAAGGCCTGGATGAAGAGCCATGTCTTAAGTTTTTTGCGGAAGGTAAACGGGCATGGTTCTAATCTGAGTTCTGTGGGCATCTTGTTCCAGATGGTTGGGCCAGCTGTAGAGAAGGTTCGTTCTTTGGTAGATGATAGGCGAGTAGATTTCGTTGTAGGGGGTTGCAGGGTGCCTTTATATGCTTCTCGAATCGGTCTGTCTGATGAGTATAATTTGAGGGGAATCTGGAGGTCTAGTTGTTGTTGGTTGTGAATGACTTTGTGGATTATGACTTTGTGGATGACTTTGTGGATTATACCCAATTGATAATACCTTTGAAATCCTTTGTCACCATGGTTAGGCAGTTCTGTTACCCTTTGGTGCTTTACAAGGCAGAAAACAGATAATCAAGTCAAAAACCTCTGCACATAGAAAGATACCTATTCTACCAATTCTGAGGACTTAACTGAATCCTCCTGGATTGTTATTGTGGGATGCAAGATTGTTCAGGGTCAAAAAAAAAACAAAACACCACACTCGGCTCCTTAGTTTAGCTGGGTTTAAAAAAGTTTTGGATAAGTTCTTGGAGGAGAAGTCCATTAACTGCTAATAATCAAGTTGACTTAGGGAATAGTCACTGCTATTAATTGCATCAGTAGCATGGGATCTTCTTGGTGTTTGGGTAATTGCCAGGTTCTTATGGTCTGAATTGGCCACTGTTAGAAACAGGATGCTGGGCTTGATGGACCCTTGGTCTGACCCAGTATGGCATGTTCTTATGTTCTTAATCTACAACTTTTCCACTTATTCCTCCTCCCTCTGTCCCTAAGAGACTCATCGGCTAAGTGGGAATTAACCATTTTAATTTCAATGCACAGTCAAAAGGGGAAACTGAGCAGGAGGTAACATCCCACCCGCCACCCATTTCATGCAAATTCTCAAGGATAACAGGGTATGGATCCAAATCATCCCAATTGATAATACCTTTGAAATCCTTTGTCACCATGGTTAGGCAGTTCTGTTACCCTTTGGTGCTTTACAAGGCAGAAAACAGATAATCAAGTCAAAAACCTCTGCACATAGAAAGATACCTATTCTACCAATTCTGAGGACTTAACTGAATCCTCCTGGATTGTTATTGTGGGATGCAAGATTGTTCAGGGTCAAAAAAAAAAACAAAACACCACACTCGGCTCCTTTAAGGATCATTTTCCATTTGTCTGGAAATTGCAGAGAGAAACTAGTATCCAGTTCCAGAACCTCAGCCGCAGACTTAAAAAACTTCTTCTTTCTGTGTGCCTGCCTAGGCTTAGAGACATCTGGGATCATCCCAGTTTTTAAAGACAAAAAAATAAAAAAAGATTTATCTTTTTTGATGGAAAAAGACTTTGAGGATTAGCTGTCCGTTGGAAACACTAATTCCACAACCAGTGTAGCTTTAGGGAGGATTACAGATGGAAAGCTCGCTCAAAGACCAGATGCTGTATCTTCCAAAAATTATTTATATCTTTCTGCAGGGATGCAGTCTCCCTTCCTTCACCCAGTGGCCCTTGCTGTGTAGGATCAAGCGCATAAACACCTCACCGTTAAGCCCTGCATAGCACAGCCTTAAGTGATTTAGAGTAATTCTTTTCTTGCCTGATGATTTTTACATGCAATTTGAAAATGAACGCTGAAGGAGAATTGTAACTTGATAAATGATTATAACCAAAAGTCCAGTAGCCAACTCTCTGTCTCTGGATGGTTGCTGATGGATTAGAATGGCTCATTTTAGCATAGGATACCATTAGTGAGCGGACAATAGCAATATTACAGTTTGTATGTGAATGTTATTCTTTGTTTTGTCTTTTTACATAACCTTAGTCATGGGATGGGGTGGGAGGGCAGAAGCTCCGGGAATGTTTTGTTTGTGCCTTCCTTAGATAAAGCTGTTCAAGCCTTGACCACAGGTTAAATTGAGGAAACTTCCAGCAATGGAAGATTCCAGGGTTTAGAGTGTTCTTGATTGATTTTCCTGGTCCATCCCAAGAAGGGCCGGGTTTGGGTCTGTAAACATCCTGAGCACAAAACGACTTCAATCACTGTCATGTCGGCAACCATATGGTTAGGCCGTAGGGGTTTCCGCTTTTAAAAGATGTTATGGAAATAGTCTGAACACCCGGAGTACTTTCACTGTCAAATAGTTAAAATAGAAAAATGAACTCAAAGGCACATCTATAATCAAATTAACAGCTTTATTTTGCTGGCATATGGATAATTGTTTTTAGGCTCTTCACTTCTGGAAACAAGTTTAGGCTCAGATTTTAAAAGGCCTACATGTGCCAGGCCTATTTTAAAGAGGCCTAGCCACACGAGTAAGTCCCGGGGCTTCGGAAAAGGGGCGGGGTCAGAGGTTCCCGCACAGCGGCCATTTGGAGGCAGGCGCAAAAGGTAGGACAAAGGTCGGGGGGGGGGGGGGGAAGTCTAGATTAGGGCTAGGGAGTGGGAGGGTTAGGGGAAGAGAGGTTAGTTTAGGGTGTTGGGAAGTTCCATCCCAGGCCGCTCCGAAATCGGAGCGGCCTGGGAGGGAACGGGGGAAGGCCACGGATGTTGGCGCACGCAAGTTGTACTAATGTACACCCCCTTGCACGCGCCGACCCCTGATTTTATAACATGCCCACACTGGTGCACACATGTTATAAAATCGCACGTACATGGACGCGTGTGCATAGGTCTGGAAATCTACCCCTTATTAAACAGAATAAACATTTCAGTTGTTTCAATATTTTCAATTAGAAATATTTTACTTCTGATATACAAAACAATTTTTACATTTTATTCTCACTCTAATATTTTTAACACAATATTTTGAATAGAAACCGGTTCCTTTACAAGGACTACTTCTTTCCCAGATACTATCTAATTCTTTGTGTTAACCTTTTTATGATTACAGGCTTTTTAGGATATTCTACAATTCTCCAGGATTCCCTTTCAGGTAAGTATGAACAGTTTTACTCTTTAACCTGGTTTAACTCAGTAACTAACTTTATGATTTCTTCTCTGTCCGTGTATGTTGCACTAGTGCAATGTTACCAAATTTGTCACAGTTCATTGATGCACACTTATCTTAATTTTAGTTCTGGGTAATACATTTTGAAAGCACAGCTTGTGAATGCTGGATAGAGAGTGCTGAACTAGGAATGACGGGAAGCTTTAGTGGCTTGTTATCAAGGAATAGAGTGCGCTGCTTGATAGCGCCGACTGAACCCAGACTGCCATTCTTGATCATGAAGTCTCAGGATACGATGTTTTACCTATTATGCTAACTCAAACCAAATCAATAACAAATACTGACTTCCTCATTCTGCCAATCTTCTGCAGCCTACAATGAAGTAAAATTTAAGACCAGGGGACTGACCTTTCTGGAAGGTGAGAAGAAATCCCGTTCTGAGGGGGACATCTGACATCTGAGGGGGACATCGCCCTGCTAAAGGAGAGTTTTTTACCATCAGACTCGGAGAGCCTTGGTGCAGGAACGGAGGCATCGTGACATCATTTCTGCCTGATGCTGAGAGGAGTCCTTAAAATTGGCCTGGCAGCAGTGCGCAGCTGCCGCCGGCACACTGCTGAAGTGCGCGCTGCCAGACCCTAGGACACCACTGCTTTTCCCTGGAAATGATATAATGCTTGGGAGATAGCTAATAATTCAGCTAGTCCCCCAGTTGAAGGAAGCTTAGAATCAATCCAGCTTGGGGAGTCTGAAAGGAATGCTTCACAGATGACATCATTGGTGAATGTAGATGCTATAGGAGGAATACAGATATCAGTCCCCCAAAAGGGTGAAGAACATCTTCTGGAGAATGCACTTCCTGGGACTACAACTATATCAGATTCTCCTAAGATTGTGATGAGACCAGCAGTGGTGACTTTGGACTCACTATGGGACCAGACTGCGGATCTTATGCAGGTTTTTAAAGACCAATCTCAGCGATTGGAAGCTGTTTCAACAAAATTAGATGTAGTGGCTGGTGATCACCAAAGAATACTTTCAGAACATTCTCTCACTATGCAACCTATGGGTTCTGATATAAAAAATTAACAGATAGTAAATGCCTCGATAATTCAAGAGTGTTTAAATACTACAAGGAGAATTGAAGTTTTGGAAAATTATTCACGTCGTTTAAATTTAAGAATTATAAATTTTCCTAAAGTATTAGGTTTACCTATATCAGTCATAGGTGGTTATTTTGTAAGCCTATCACACGTGAAAAGGGACTTTTCGCGTGCAATAGGTTGCCAGGGGCAGAGTCAGGGCTGGAAGGGGAGGAGTCGGGGCGGCGAGGAGGCAGACGCGGTTGTAACTTCGCTGGCGGCGATAAGGTAAGACCCGTTATCGCCGCCAGTAGCATGCCCAATAGCGCCACCTTTCACGGTGGCGCTATTGGGTGCGAAAGCCGGCAGCTATAATACCGCAGTGGTGCGATCTCTGTCGGCTTTCGCAGGCCTGCCCCCCGCTTCACCCCCCCCCCCTTGACCCCAGTTACTGCGGGATTCAGTTATCTTTGCGACAATAGAAAATCCAGGCCATAGTGAGGAAATATTTTGTACAAAATTTTAAAATTACTTTGGAAAAAATACTGTTTTAAGTAAGAGTATATTTCTTCCATTTCAAAAGAAACAGGGTTCAATAATGGTTCCTACTAATCTATCAGAATTGAATAATTTGACAGCTTTTGTAGAGGCTTCATCAGAAGTGGTCCTCGAGAGAGCAACCCTTTTGATTACGTTTCTTTCCTTTCAGGATCTTAATTTAGTAATGAAACACTACTTCTAAAACTTTAATACTTTCTTTTATGGTGGTCCAGTTCGGATCTATCATGATTTTGCTAAAGCCACACAAGATTGCCACAAGGCTTTCCTAAGTATGAGAAAAGAAATTGTTGCGTCCGTCGGTCACAGACGCCTGCAACTGCTCTGCCTCACCTCTCTTTTACCTTTCTCCTCCTCCTTTGGGAAGATGGCTGCCTCCGCTGCTGCTTGCCGAACCCCTCGGCGTCTCCGAGCCAGCAGGGGCGTCCCCGTCCACCATGCTTCTTCCTGAGGCCTCCTCAGACGCACGCTGACCACATTCTTAAGCACGTCACGGCGGGAACCTCGGGGGCGGCCCCACCGCATGACATCAGTACCTTCGGGTATTTAAACCTCCGCTCCAACACAACGAGTTAGCAAGGACTTCGGTTTTGCTACTCTGACCGCTTCTAAGCTGCTCGCTTGGATTCCTCACTACCCTTCGGGGTATTTCGCTACCTACTGAAGCTCTGGGTACCCGCTCCTCGGGGGCCCCTCGCTTCTACTCGCCCTCCGGGGTTATTCAGCTTAACCTTCAGGACACCCGCCCCTCGGGTCTTGTCTGCCCTATTCCAGGTACCCTCGGTGCTCCTAGGTACTCGCTCCTCGAGGGCCTATCCTGCACCTCGGACCACAGGTCCTTCTCTTCACTCAACTACCAAGGAAGTTATCATCGCTGCTACCCCGTGAGTACTACTACGCTCCAAGCTCTCCTCGCTCCACCCTCCAGGTTCACGGCCTATCCCGCACTGCGGAACACTACCGGACCTTCGCTACATCTGGGTGAGATCATCAACTACATCACTACTGAGACTGTCTGGAGCCTTACTGTGATATCGCTGGACTACAGCACTGTCCGGTCCTTGGACAAGTATCAACTTCATCACAGCAGTATAAGAAAGCTTCCTTTCCAATGTGTCCGCTTGCTATTGAGTCTAGCCTATCAGTGTGGTTCCCCCATGGGGCCCCTCCCCGTGGGAGGAGTCAACACCACTTCAACCAAGAGTCCACATTATGCCACAGGTGCCTCACTTCTTCTACGCTACCCTTGTAGATGTGTGATAAAAAAAGGGAAATAATACCTTTATTTTCTTTAATCCAGAACAACTGAGTAGTTTCTTAGAAAACCAAAAGACCTCTCAGATTTGAAAGAACACCCAAGTGTACTAGGTAAATACAAATTATGGGAGTGGTATAATCACTATTTTTTTCTTTTAATATTGTGATAAATTGCATTACTCTCCTTATTCTTAAACCCCTTGTTTAAAAAGAGATTGTGTATTCAAAATTGTGATGGATGACCTTTGCTCTGTGTTTTCCTTTTATGTTTCCTGATATAGTTAGTATTTCTTGGCAAAGATCTCGAATAACTTGCTGAACAAAGATGTATTGCTTTGTATTTTATATTGAAAATGCTTATAAATATATAATTAAAAAAAAAAAAATTTAAGACCAGCATGCGGTGCCAGCTCTCGCACATGGATGCAGTGATTTTATAACATATGCACATATATGATCACATTATAAAATCGGCTATATGTGTGCACGGGTTTATATTGGCCTGTGCATCTGCGCGCATATGGCAATTCGAGCGCGTAAGCGCAGGGAATTTTAGTAGCTAGTCGCGCCAACACAATTACCTGGTTCTCCAGTTTGTTCTCAGTTCGGCCCAGTAAAGGAGAGGACTTCCTAAACCCCCAAAGCTAACTTGTCTTCTTTTTACCCTATTAGGCCTGAACCTTAAAACCCTGCTGACTAGCCTAGTTTTTTTGGTTACACGACTTACATGCCCGTCCATAGCAGAAGATAGGGGACCTTGGCGCGCACTTGTGCGTGTAAACACTTATGCGCAGACTTCACAGTGCCCCGCCCCTTTTGATGCAAAACATTTTTATGCAGGTACTGGGAGATATGTGTGCACCCGCGCAGGTTTTAAAATTCGCACGGCGTGCGCCACACTGTATCACACTCGTATCTCCCAGCTTCAGCGCGCGTAAGGTTTTAAAATCTACCAGAATGTTGCTAATGTGTTGCTAATGTGTGTCTCAATGTCTAATTGAGACTGGAGTTCTTACTAACAAAAATAAAAATATTAATTGTATCAGCCCTAGCTAATTATACTTAGAAGCTCAATGTACATGTTATGTTACAGGCAATTCCTTTGTGAGAACTTGTAGAGTACGATAATAGTTAATGATAATTTCTCTCTCTCACACATATTCCACACTTATACATTTGCCAGTAAAGACAGAAACAAATTATGGTATTTCTAAATTCCAAATTATCTCAAATTTTTTCCTCTAAGGAAACAACACAGAAGTACCTTTATCTACATGTATTGTGCATTCAACGCTGCAGCACTTCTATGCACAGGTAGATTGTCTACAATCTGGATTATATGGGACTCTGTGACATAGATTTTCTGATATGGAATATACTTGGCTGTATAAATTCAGAATCAGATCACCAATCATCCACTCTTCCTCACATTCATTTAGCTAAAAAACTGATAAAGACTGCTAATCAGCTATGAAATTAAATTTGCTATAACTAAATCTTACCTCTCTCAGCATTGCATTTACAAACACCACTTACATACACTATCACACATTAACTCAGTGTTTTAGGTGCTCTTACAGTAAATTAGGCCTCTGTGACAGGAATCTGCGACCTGGTCTCACTCGTCTCCAGCTCAGCTCTGCCTGCAGTTTCAGAATGTACTCAGTGAAAATTCTCAGCAGAAATCCCTATTCCTCTGATGTCATTTTAGGAAACAGTACTTATCTACTTCAGGAAACCTGCTTATTCTTTAAAGAACCACTTTAAAACCCCTTGGCTAAGAAAAACACCCTCAAGCTCTAAACATTCTCTTTAGGTAATTTATTTCTTAAATCTTCCTGTGCTTTGGGTTAACTTAGTATTGTTACGCAGACCTAACCATTTAACTACTTTGCATAAACACTGAGGTGGTCTAGAATTGCTTTGGAGTTGCCTAGGGGATGGTTTAAGGTGTTTTTTTCCCCCTGAAAACTGAATAGATCTTATTTTAACCACCCTTTACAGTGCCCATTAAAATGAATAGGGAAAATGAGTTAAATAAAACCAATAAAACCTCCACTCACACAGTTTCAAAGCATACTAAATTCTCAGATTAGCTTCCAACTACATTCTACAGGTGTCCTGTGTCTTTTCATGACCATGTTAGCTATTTTAATCACCCTTAGAGCTAATTTTATTTTTATTCTGCAAATAATATTTTTCCCCAAACCAAAGGTGAAAACAGTGTTTTCTTAGCGTTCAGACAGATGAATCCAGAAACAGTAGGTTATGCACCTCTACCAGCATTTGGAGATGGAGCAGAGCTGACATTACATTATATATACTCCTGCAATGACATCAGCTCATCAGTATTCTCTGTCCCCAGCAGAAGGTGGACATGCATCTTCCTGTTGTTCACCATTCAGTATTTGATGAAGAGTATATACATCTTATAAATAAATAAATAATTGCTGGGGACTGCTTTAAGTTTTAGAAGGAGAAAGAAGAAGGAAATTGAATTTGCCTCGCTCTCTTGTGGTGATGCCATATGATCCCTCCCTCAGTTGAAAATTCCTGAGATGATTTCTGTGGTCCCTCAGATGAGAGCCTTGGTCTGGTAGCTGGTTTTGTCAGCCGGTGTGGACTTAGCTGTTAAAACAGCTGAAAAGCAGTGGGGGCAGGAAGCCGAGCATGGCGGTGAAGGAATATGCCCTCTCCCCCTGCAGCCTCAGACCAATTCTGTTCTTAGCCAGGATGGGCTGAGCTCAGGTTAAAAAAAAAAATTATTATTATAAGCAGAGAGTGAGTTTTGTGTAACGTTCCGTTCTCCTTCAGTCTTTGTGTTCAGCGCACCAATCCAACATGCATTCCTGCTTCCGTGGGAGTTGGGGAACATGGGCAGCTGGCAGGTTGAGCGGCCCTTTGGACTAGGCCCTGCTCTCAGGCTTTTTTCTTGCTTGCCGCGTGGTAGGGCATGATGGCGTTCGCGTACTTTCTTCCCTGCCCGTTAGGCTGCCCTCTTCAGTTCCAGATTGTGCAAGTGCGTCTGGCTGTGTGTCCAGATGTGCGTTCAATAGCAAGCTTAATTGGACGCCATTCTGGACATTTTGTTGGACGTCCAGTTGGTTAGGAGCATCCGTCTGTGCGCCTAAATTTGCACATGCTTATATCTGTACCCAAGCTATATGGCCTCGGTGCCCATTGAGGTATGGTGTGGGGCACCTAAATTTCGGATGCCTAAGAAAGTTCTGATGCCTAGATTATTTGTGGTGGCTTCAGCATTGCTTGGAGGCTCAGGGGGAATTGCCTTCATCTGATGGGAGGAGGAGGAATAGCCTAGTGGTTAAAGCAGTAGGCTACAAACCAGGAGACCAGGGTTCAAGTCCTGCTGTCACTCCTTGTGACCTTGGGCAAGTCACTTTACCCTCCCTTGCTTCAGGTACAAAACTTAGATTGTAAGCCCTCTGGGGATAGGGAAATACCTACAGTACCTGCATGTAAACCAATGTGATATCTCAGATCAAATGTCAGTATAAAAAAAAAAAAATTTACTAAGCCTGATTCTTCCCAGCCTGATGTGGTATTGGGAAAAGAGATGCCAGAAGGGTCACTTGACTTGCACCTCCCCTAACTGGTTCTTCAGCAGGGGAAGGTAGTTCACTGGACTCAGGATAGGTGCCCCTGGTTTTGGCATGGATCCCTCTGCCTTATTCAGGCATAGTCCTCAGTCCTATCCTCTACTGCTGGTTCTAGGTCATAGGCGGTGAAAGCCTTCCCACATGGTGCTGCGGGTAAGCATCGGGGTGTGCCTAGGTCGGTTACCGGTCTTTCTGATAGGGATCCTGAAGGCACAGATGATGAAACTGATCCTTATTCCCTGGAGGATGGAAATTCCTCCAGGATTGAAGCTGTATAGAACTATGTTGAAGTTCTTTCATAAAGATGAGATACCTGCCCTGATTCCCAGACATTGAGGATGCTGAGACCATCAGCCAAAGAAAGATCTCATATTGATTTCTTTGTTTAAAGTCTCATATCTTTTTTTCTTATTATGGAAGCCATTCAAGAGTTAATTGATTTTGAGTGGGGTGCCCCGGAAGCTAATTGCAAAGAGGGACAAGTCTTGGAAGGTCTGAACCCCCGGACCTGGTTGCGTGAGAGCAATTACATTTTCCAAAGGTGGAAGTGCTTGTGTTTGCTGTCACCAAGCAGATGAGTATTATCGTAGAAAGGAGAATGGCCTTAAAGGATGCTCACCATGGAGAATTGAGGCTATCCTTAAACAGGCCTTTGAAGCGATAGCAATGAATTTGCAGATAGCTTCCTTTTGTTCCCCGATTGCTTGCTCTTGCTTATTGCTCTCCCAGGAGATTGATGAATCTTGGGCAGTGATGGAACCAGCAGCCGCCTTTTTGGCAGATGTGGGCTGTGATTTGGTCCGCACCTCGGCCATAGGAATGGCTTTGGTAATAGCAGCCAGGCATCAGTTATGGCTGAGAAATTGGTCAGCCGATACAATCTCAGTCTAACCTTATGAACTTGCCTTTTAAAGATTCACTCTTGTTTTAGAGTGAGCTGGAGGAGATGGCCAATAAGTGGGGAGAGTCCCCAGTTCCTCGATTACCAGAGGATAAGAAACAGGCGCGATGATCCTTCAGTATGAGGGATTGTTCAAGGGGATTCACACGTTTTTGACCCTGCAGAGGAGTAGCTTTTCAGAGAACTCGACTTTAGGGTAGATCCCAGTCCTTTGTCTCAGGCCACCCAGACAAGGCACAGGCTCCAGTAGTGCGGATATTGATGAACACGACTCGACCGAAAGTGGGTCCTATCTTCAGGTGCTCAGATTGATGGCAACGACCCTGGATATATTGCCATGGATGAGGGCACATATGCATCCTCTTCCGTGCACTCTGCTGGCTCATTTGAGCCCACAATCTCAAGACTATTCGATTTGGCTTCATCTGCCAATGGAGGTCTGCTTTCAACTACAGTGGTGGTTAAAAGTGGATCATATAAGGAAAGGGGTTTTCCCTAAGATCACCAGACTGGCTAGTACTCACGATAGCTGTCCCCAACCCCAGGGTTGGGGAGTTCACTGTCAGGAATTGACAGCACAAGGGCGCTGGAGTGCAGAAGACTGTGTGGCCTGGTTAGCATGCTTATGGTTTGGAGACAGATTGCAGAGTTGAGCAGTCCAGATAATGTCGGACAATGCAATGACGGTGGCATACAACAATCGGCAGGAAGGAACCAAGAGCCAGCAAGTGTTTCAGGAAATAGCCCAACTTATGGAATGGGCAGAAGTGACTCTTTAGGGGATCTCAGCCTTACACATTGCAGGAAAACACAATGTGAGAGTAGACTTTCTCAGCAGACAAAGTATGGACCCAGGAGAATGGGAATTGTCAAACGAGGCGGTTCAGCTAATGGTGGATCACAATGAGAAGATTCCTCGATTCTTCGGTCACAGGAGAGATCCAAAGTCCTTGGGCATTGATGCCCTTGTGCTGGAGTGGCCGGAGGATGAGCTGTTGTATGCCTTTCCTCTGTGACCCATGTTGAAAAAATGATTCAGAAGATCGAGAGTCACAGGGGGATGGTACTTCTGGTTGCACCAGATTGGTCCAGAACAGCATGGTATGCAGATTTACAAAGACTCCTAGTGGATTGTCCTATCCAGTTTTTCGGCGCATAGGGATCTACTGCTACAGGGTCCTCTTCTTTACGACGATCTAACTCGATATTGTCTTATGGTATAGTCCTGAAGAGGGATCATTTGCTGAAGCATGGATATTCTACTGCAGTGATTACCACCTTGCCATGAGCAGGAAAGTTCTCCACTTCCTTAGCTTATGTAAGAGTTTGGTGAATGTTTGAGACTTGGTGTGAAGATCAAGGGGTTTTTGCTCGCTTGGTTCCGATCCTGCTTAATTTGGAGTTCTTGCAGGATGGCTTGAGTAAAGGGTTGGCCCTTAATTCCTGGGTTTTAGGGATGTTTTAGTGTGCCGGTTTTCCCGCCCTCCCCCGATTTACGATTTACACGATATTAGTCATCCCCCGGGCCTTGCAGATTTTCTGTCCCCCATGATCTAGAGTTGCGGTCATGTTTTCCTAATCTCTGCAGCATTTGAAAGTGACCCCATGCTTGTTTCAGGGAGAGCCCTGATAAAGGAAGTTACACATAACATAGCACAAGAAGAGCTCCTGAGCAGAATTGAATTCAACTTTGGGTAGTTGATCACTAGAAGGGGTATATTTAATAAGCCGTGATAAGTGTTTAATGCGTGAAAAACAGCATTTATTGCGGTGACATCACATGATATTTATTTTATTTATTTATTTTTAGTTTTTTTATACCGATTTTCCTGCATAAAATGTATATCAAACCGGTTTACAATGAAACAGAATAAGCAGGAAGTAAAATTCCTTAGTCTAATATTGTCAATATTGAATAGTATTTTACCCAAAAACCCGCCCCGTAATGAAATAAACTGCTTTGAATGCATACAATTTGCAAATCCATGCAAAACAGCTCATCCGTAACTAATTTAATGCAAATAAAATAACACGGCCTGCTTCAAATTATGCGAGCCACATTATTTCCCCAAGTTAGCTAAAACTCAGGAGCTGTAGCTAACTTTTTCCCAGAGCATCAGGACGATACTGTATATCCTGATGCTCCAGTGCCGAGATTTAAAGGGCCAAGAATGGCCCGAAAGAGGTCCCTCCATCCAAAATCCCTGCCCAGTGGTCTGGCTGGGTCCCCTTCTCCACTGCCTGATGAGGTGGCCCAGCAGGGGAAAAGTAAAAAGAACAGAATAAAAAGTTACGTAGCAACACCCCCCCTTCCCAAACCCCACCATTGTCAACAAAATTCCCCCCATCCAAACCCTCCCCAATCTGTTCCCCTTCCGATCCAATGCCTCAGTCTTTCTCCTTATCCTAGAGCACTTTGTCTTACAGTTGCTGAAATATCTCCTTTAGGGTGAGAAGGGAAGACAGGAGCTGGCCCCAGTGACTCTCTCACTTGGTAACAAATCCAGCCAAGATATTAACTCACAGAGTCCTGTGCTGGATGACTTCCCCTCCTTTCAAGGTTTTGGCTGTGCATTCGACGGATCAGCAGTTTCTTTCGGCAACAGTGGGAGGAAGGTCTCACAGCTTTATTACCTTCCTCCAGAATCTTCAGAGGCGTGTAGAGCCTCGTCCCTCGGTATGATGAGAACGAGAAACTTGCTTCCTCATTCTTCTCAAGCAAGCTCAGCACTCACCGTTCCACTCACTGAGGCTTTGCCCCACTGTCTGCTGGCAGAACTCAGTCACAGCGGCCTCCTCTCTACTAGAAGACCATTCTCCACCAATACACTCTATCCTTTGACCAAGGGTACAATACTTCTTACAAAAAATATGGAAAAGACTCTGAAGTTATTTGGGGTAGATGATTACAATATTGCGTGGACACATACTGTCATTGATCTTCATGCTTGATGTCACCATTGAGTGATGCTTCTTTCAGGATAGTTCTGGAATACTCTAGAGTTTTTAAAAAATAATTATTTCCAACCATTTTGTCCTTTTGATTCTGTTAATCACATCCTCTTCCTTTTCTGATTTTTGGCTTAAACATTACACCAGATCACCACATACTTGATGCTACTTTATAACTTCACCTGCAAGTCCAGCAAGAGCCAACTGTGCATTACAACCACTGCAGGTCCAGCCACTCCGTGAACAATGTCCCCATCGCATTACTCTAGAGTTGGTTGGAAAGGAGTGCATACTAAGGTTTGCTGGGACACTGAGACTGGCATGTTTTGCTTTTTTTTTTTTTTCTAGAAAGTGCTACGGGATCTTCACTGCTCTTAAGTATTTGAAAGCCCAGGTTTTGTGTTACGAGGGTTACATTTGGCTTTGAAAAGAAAAGAGGTAAAGAAGATTTCTGAGTAGTGTTATAAATGTCAATATCCTTTTAAAAAGCAAAAAAACAAAACAACCCCAAAACAGTTTTCTGTGGTCCCACCAGTAGCCTCAAATGCAAGGTGCCCCAGAGCAAAAATCTTGGCACAGCTGACGTTTATGGCTTGGTGTCATCTGTCATCTTTAGCACCTTCTAATTCATTTTGGATTCTGTGATGGAAAGCCGGAGAGATACATACAGGGGTATGCCGTCAAAGCTTAGTCGCGGCTGCGTCTCCTAACAGGATGTGCCTACTTTTGGTCATTCTGGGGAGAAGGGGGCCAGGGCATTTCAGAGGCCCGTTTGTAAACTACGCACATGCATTTAAATGTGACAAATGTATGTGCATATATTATGCCTTCATTGACAACAACTTAAGTTAGATGCACTCTTGATCATTCATCCTGCATTTTTATCTAACCATTAAAGACCAATATGTTCCATAAAAGGATTTTGTTTTATATTCTGACTCTTCCCTTCAGTCCCCAGTCACCCATAACCTACTGCACACTTGTCCCCTCGATGGCCTTAAATGAGGGGTGCTCAAATTAGTCCTCTACCCACCCCTCCAACCAGTCAGGTTTTCAGGATATCCCTAATGAATATGCATGAAAAATACTTGTGCACATAGGAGGTAGTGTATGCAAATAAATCTCATGCATAATCATTAGGGTTGTCCTGAAAAGCTGGGGGGGAGGCCCCAAGGAGGGGTTTCAGTACCCCTGCCATTAACCTCAATTTACCCCTCAGACAAGAGCCTGGGGAGGGAGTTTAGAGGAAGCATGAACCTCCCCGCCAGCAGGGGGAGGAGGACTTGGAGCCTCTACCGACCCCTGAAGTATGACAAGCACCGTCTTTCTCCAACTTTTCTTCTTTTACTGTGTTCCCTGACTTGGAAAGAAAATGAGGTGGTCAACCCTGAGATGTGACCTTCAGAACCTCTGGGTGCTTGAGAAAAGATGCAAGGATTGTTTCCAGGTTCCCCGGGAGCAGCCTCACTAGCCTGGTACTTACTTTATTGAATTCTCATCATCATCTGGCTGAGATCCACATGCCATTACCTGGTTTCACACATGCTACGTACCAGCAATGCTCCAAGGTCATGCACGAACGCACAAGAAACCCTTGCCATATGTGGGCCAAAGCATTGCTTCACTTAACCCTAAGACATCGGTGTCTCCATGTCAGAGCGGGCCTGACATTCCCCAGTGGGAGGTGTCATGAGTTTAAGAGAGCTCCTTGTGATTCAGGGTCTTCTTGGTGGAGTATCTCTCTCGTGGGAGAAGTGCTGGCGGATGGCCTACCTGCCAGGGTGTGCGGCCTTGCCAATGCCAAAGACCGTGATGCTGAATGGATTTTATTGCAGTGTACTGACGATGCACTAAACCTTAGTATACCTGCTTCAATTTTTGTCTTCCTGCAAATCAAGCCACCAGCACAAGACTTTATTTTTGGAAAGCTGCTGCTGCATGGAGTGTGTTGTATTTGCTGGTCTGGTTGCAGAGGAGAGCCAGGTAGAATAAAATCCTTAAGGGCATTGAAAGACTGACTCTCCCCCCCCCCTACCCTGGTACGGAATAACCAGGGAGCACGGGTGCAGCACTGGCCCATGACTTCCCATGTGAGAACCTGCGGACCAGAATATGGGGCAAAACACGTACAAATACATAAGATAAAACTGATACATGAAAACTACCAAGTGATGAAAGCTCAGCAAAACAAACTAATCAAAGCAAAATCTCCCCATCCATATCATAGCACGTCACTGCCATTCCTAAACAGTCAGGGACTCTGGTCTCAAAAGCTAAATTAAAACGGTAGGCTTTCATCATCTTCCTGATTTGTTTATTTGGGCATTCTATATACCATCATTCCAAACGAAGATCACAACGGTTTACAAATCATTATCTGTCTTACACAGGGAAACGGAAAGATGATTCCAGATATCAGGAAATCTCTAGAAAGAGGGGCAGTGGGATGAGGGTGAAAGGAGGTAGACTCAGGAGAAATCTTAGGAATTATTTCTTTACAGAGAGGGCGGTGGATGCATGGAACGGCCTCTCCGTGAACAATATCTGAATTCAATAAAGCACGGGATAGACAGAGGGGGATCTTGGAGGCAGCCAGGGGAATTGTAAAGCTATATTAGTTGGGCAGGTGGGTATGGTCTTTTCTGCCGTCACGTTTCTGTGCTTGTCCCAGTTAATCTAATCGCTCATCAGTTTGTGGAGCTGTTGCCTCGCAAGTTTGGTCAATAGAAGGAGGGCAGACATCTGCAGGTCAGGAAAAAGGATTACTGGGGATGTGGGATCTGAATGATATGGTCATGACAGGGAAGTATTCTGTTACTCTGTAGTATTTAGTTTTATGTGCTGTTTCACTGAGTTTTGCACAGTCAGCAGATGTTTTGGGAAAATACATAAAACGTAAAACTCTCTGAGGGACTAATGAATTTTCAGTTTGTGGTCTTGAACAAAAATGATGGCTTAAGACCTTAAAAACCATAGAACAGTCTTGAAAAAATATTTTTATTTTGGAAATTATGACAGAGGCAGAAACAGTTGGCATTTGGAGCTCCTTGCTCTTGTTAGATGCACATCTGCCTTCCAAGTTATGACTGCCTGAGCTTGTGTCTGTGAGAGCCAGGGTGCAGGCACAATATTACCAGGAGGTGATTGCAGGAGAGGCAGACCCCCTTATCCTAGGCACACAAGCACACACTTTTCACCTCTCCTCCTGGCTCCCTTTTATATCTTAGGGTCAAGAGGCGGTACACCTACTAGGGATGTGCATTTGTTTTGAAACAATTTGTAATCCAAACCGAACTGGATATTTGCAAATAATGTGCACTATTTTCCGACAGAAAACAAAAAAAAAATCTAATAAAAAATGATCCTAAAACAAACTGAAATGAAAATAATTTCCCTGCACATCCCTAGTATCTCCTCCCTAATATGTGACCTGCCAACATGTTATTGCTCTGTGCCCTCTGGATAGCAAATCATTTCTAAAGTTGGCACTGCTGAAGCCATTTGCATTGTGTGTGTCCTGCTGAGTCAATCGATGTCGTCTTGAGACATGCCTTGATCGGGAGATGTTTTTAGATATGCATGGTACACATAAAGGCAAAGGTCCTATTGCTTGCCCTGACCAATCTGCATGGCTACTGCTGATGCACACTCATCCTCAATGTTTGTGCCTATTTTCAAGGACCTGTTTGTGACTGTCACTTGTTTCCTAGACCCGTGCGCATGGGTCATAAGTGCAAGTCAAGAAATGCATCGAAAGAATGCATGCAAGGAGAGCTTAAAATGCACTGGGTACCATCGAAGGCAGAGGAGTAATAACAACGTTAGAAATTGTGGCTGTCAAGAAAAACCAAAGGGCTTAAAACTGTGAGCAACCCTAAAAAAAAGCAGAGACATGTTGAGCTATTCAAGCTGTTCGTGCAAAAATTGGAGTGAAGTTTTAAGAGCTTTTACAGAAATGAAAGGAACTGTGTCCAAGCTGGAGTTGCTCTCAACAGAGAGAGGAGTGCACTTATTTTTTTTTTGTTTGGAGGGTTCCACAGGCAAATCCAAAAATGTGTGTCTGTGGGTGACTCATGTAAAGCCCTGTTGGGCAGTTCTTGCCTCCCTCCAGCAGAGGGCCTCAGTGGATCTCTTGGACTCTCTGTTTAGTCCTCCCAGCTCTATGGCTCTGCTGATGGCCATCTCGCTTCTATCCGGACACAGTTATATTTTAGGCTCTGAGGCTGCACTTTGCCAGAGCTTGATCTTCGTTGCCCTAGCCTTGGTCTTAGATTCAGTCCTGCGTTTCATGTTCCTGTTGTTTGGAGCTAGCTTGCTTCATGTGTCCAGTTCTCCTGTTTGATCCTAGTTTGCTTCATGTGTCCAGTGCTCCTGTTTGATCCTAGCTTGCTTCATGTGTCCAGTGCTCCTGTTTGATCCTAGTTTGCTTCATGTGTCCAGTGCTCCTGTTTGCTCTGTGTATCCAGTGCTCTTACGCTGCTTCTGGGGCACCTTCAAGTCTCCAGGTTCTTCTGCAATGGCCCTGCCTTACTCCTGTGGGCGCATTCGTATCTCCAGGCTTTTCTGCAATGGCCCTGCCTTACTCCTGTGGGCGCATTCGTATCTCCAGGCTTTTCTGCAATGGCCCTGCCTTACTCCTGTGGGCGCATTCGTATCTCCAGGCTTTTCTGCAATGGCCCTGCCTTACTCCTGTGGGCGCATTTCGTATCTCCAGGCTTGGGTTCTAAGTTGTCTTAGTGCGAGCCTTGTGTTTCCTGCTCCTCTCCTTGTCCTGCTGGCCACCAGCACCTGAGTGCTCAGTCTTGGGGGAAGGAGGCCACCCAAGGCAGAAGAATCCCTTCTCTGCTCTTGTCCTATCTGTACCGGCCACTCGGCTTGGGGGGGGGGGGGGGGGTCACACTTCCGGCAGATTGTGCATTCACAACTCGTTCCTGGGAGATAGCTCTGCGGATGGCATTCACATGTGACATGAACATCTTTTTTATTTCAAGCACTCGCAAGTTTTTTTTTTTGCTTAAATAAGAGCCAATATACCGGTAGTCATCTAAACCCAAATATCTCCTGTTATTCCCTTCTGAAGGCAAAAAATACTTGGGATAAATTGACCCCTAACTGAGTACTCACCGAGTGCTGAAACGATGGGAATGTGCAGTCGTTTAAAACAACTTCTCCTGTCTGATTGATATATCACGCAGAACCGTAGGAAACAAGCATTATTGCTTTTTCCAAAAATACCCTGGCTTGTCCTCTCGGGCTGTTCTCTCACATGACCTCCCCAATGGGTAATCATGCGTGCTGCGCCTGTTTTTAAATGCTGGCGTGAGTTTATGTTCCAGATGTGCGCTCTGCAGGAAGATTTGCACGCCTGCTCCGGAAGGGTTAATTACAAGGAGAGACTTGTTGCAGGCGATAAGAACTAAAACCAAACGTTTGCATGCAGTCACACAAGCAGCGCTCTCTCTCTCTCTCTCCTGCCCTTTCTATTTACTAATCCTGATGGACAGACGGCACATGCCAGGAGTCCATCAGTCAGAGAAAGGTGAAGCTGAAGGACAGTTTGACATGCAGGAGCAATTAAGGTTTCTGCAGGTTGCACTGCAAACCTAATGGAGACCCACCCACGAAGCTGACTTAACACACAAGGATGGCTTCTCTGCTTGGGAGAGGCACTGGCGCTCGGCTGGGAGGAATTGATAGCAGCATGAATCATCTTGTCTGCCCAGGGGCCACACGCAGGCTTCAGTTCTGCGAAACACAGAGGTGCATCTCCGTGGGACGGAGCCAAATGTCCCCCCCACCCCTCCCCGGGCTGGCCCCACGTGTCTTCTTAGCAGCGCAACAACAACAGCAGCAAAAAAAAAACATGCCACAGGCCAAATCTCTGCGGATGGCCGATTACAGAGCTGGGGGTGGGGAGAGGGCAGAGGATGGAGCAAAGTGCACACTTTTGCTGTTATTACCTGTGAAGGTTGCAAGACCATGGGCCGTTTGATTATTTACCCTTATTTGAGGAAACGAAATTCTTTTTTTTTTTTTTTTTTTAAATTGTAAGTGAACTGAAGTTTAACGTTAAAAAAAATCCTGCAGTGAGAAAACTCCCATCTTTTTGGCTGCCGATTCCAGGAGCATCATTGGCGTGACAGACTTGTACACGTTGTTAAAAGTAACAAGTGGGGGTGATTTTCAGAGCTGCTTTTACTGCACGTGCTTTGTAACTCATTTTCAAACAGGACCTGCCTGCTGTGGAGTGCTGGACCAAGGAACTTTTGGGTCCTGGGGCGGGCCCAGGGTGGCCTCCCGTCTGATGACGAATTCCTGGAGATGGTTCCCCCTTCTAATGATCTCAGGACTATGGCGGGGCCCCCTTCACTGCTTGGGCCCACGGGTTACCGTGGTTACTCCGTTCCCCTCCTCCCAGTACCTCTGCTACTGCCTGGGAAAGATTCCCTTAGAACAATTAACCAGCAGAAAATATACACACTAAGAGCATTTACCTCTATTGCACCTGTTACTGAGTGAGTCGCGGTGTAGGGTCAGGGGAGGGGGGTAAAATAGCATGCATACTTTTAAAGATGCCAAGTGCACCAATGTGCACTGTTTCACTCTCCCAACCTGAGCACGAGCCGGGGAAAACCTCAATCTAACCCAACCAAACGGCTACATGCTGTGAAACTCTGTAGGGACTTTTTAGCCACTTTATGGAGTTCATTTTTCAGACGTGTAAATTAACTCAACTACATAATTTACTTGGTTAAATGGCTTAGAAAATTAACTTCATATTGCTGTAAAATACGTAACACCCCTGTGCCCGATTGCCCTGCATGGGCATTCCTGGGTCTGAGACCTATCTAGTGGGATCCTCCCTCCGGTGGGTTCCGTTGGTCCTCACGTTCTTGGTGCCTGGTGCCTCCACCTGGGGAAAAATGTGCTAGCGGGTGAAATTTCCCTCCTTTCACCCAGGAAAATCCAAAAAATAGATGGGACTGTAAACAGAGCTGGCAGGATTTACAGATATGTACAGGTTTTATTAGACTATATGATTATATACATTTCTACATGATTATATACATTTCTGCAGGATATCAAACAGCACACTTAGCTACTTGGGGGTGTTAGTAATCAAGAAATACTACCATATTTAAAATAAAGGACCTCTTTATCCAATCCAATTATACTTCCTCCTTTTCCTTCCCATTGTACCCCAAATCTCACCCATTTGAAGAAATGCAACTGGGCTAGTGCATACTGCTGGTCATAAGGTTGGTGGGTTTGGGGAGGGGAATCGTTGTGTTCAGATTGCTGTGGCTGTTGTCTCCTCTGCTCTGCTGATACGTCTGCACCCTCCTGGGTGACCTGACTCTGCTTCTGATCTGCTGCTGGGGTTTGTACTATCCTGGGGGCCCCACATCACTTCCTGATCTGCCACTCGGTTTCCAGTCCTCCGGGGAACCAAAAGTTGCCTGCCAATTAGCTACTGGGGTGAGCACCCTCCTGGGGGACCATACATAGCCTACCAATCTGCCACTGGGGTCCATATCTTCCTGACATCGCCTCACAATCTGCTTCTGGGGTCCCTGTACTCCTGGAGGACCCAATGCCATCTCCCAATTAGCCATTGTGATCCATACCCTTCTGGGGGACCCACCATTACCCCTTGATCAGTAAGTGGGGGTCAATACCCTCCTGGGAGATCTAATGTTGCCACTACATAGCCAAATGTCCTTCGGATTTCTTCCTCAGTGGGAGACGTTTCCTTTCCTTGGGTTTGTAACTCAGCTACGCTCATGGCTTGCTCATTGTTCACTGATGATAGCTCTTAGTAATACCAGATAAGCCCATGACCACTCATTTATTTTACCCAGTCTGGAAGAACCTCTGCTTCTCAACCACAAAGCGAAGACCTAGACAAGATTATGAAAATAGAACACCTGCAAACTTTTCCTTTCTGGTTAGCCTTTATTTTCTCATCTTTGAAAACCAGGTATCCAATGGTTTTGAGCCTTTTGGCATTCAGGGTAAGGATCAGTTTATTTAATAAGACTGTGAGTACATTTTCAACACAAATTTCTCTTTCAGTTCTACAGTATAGGCCCTTTTTCAATGAAAGTTCTACAATTTAGGATGTTGACATTAATTTGTGAACTGATATTTCACTGTAAGTCAGTAGCAGTGGTCAGGGGGGCTGTCACATGCAAATCCCCTAATCCATAACTCTGACTCGCCTCTTCAATAGCCATTTAATTACCTTCATAGTAGGGGGTCTCTTAACCATGTCCATCTTTCTTTGACTGGTGGCTCATATTAGATTGCCGATTGCCCCTACCACGGTTTATTTCAATGGTAGCATGCTCTTTCTCTCTCCCCTTTCCTGGGAGGGGGGTTTCACATTGTAACAAAGGAAATGTCAATAGATAAAGATCCAAATGTTCAATCCAATCTACCCAACAAGTTGCTTAGGGTAGTAAATGCTGCTCCATGCAGATTGCCCCCTACAGTTCACATAGGTTACCCCATTTCTTCATTTTCATCCTCTAACCTCTAGGATCCACAGTGTTTATCCCATTGCCATTCTTGTTTTTACCATCTCTTCCATCATTTTCCATGTAGAAATATTTCCTGATGTTGGTTCTGAGGTGACCTCCTTGGAGTTTCATATCATGACCCCTAGTTCTATAGCTTTCTTCCTATCGGAAAAGGTTTGATTTTGTGCATCATTAAAACCTTTCAGGTTTCTGAAGGCCTGTGTCATATCTCCCCTGCATCTCCTGTCTGCCAGGGTGTACATATTCAGATCCTTCAGCCTCTCCTCATTCTTTGATGCTGACCCCTCACCATCTTGGTCATCCTTCTCTGCTGCCTCTATCCTGTCTCTTATCCTTTTGAGATGCAATCTCCAGAACTGAACACAGTACTCCAGGTGAGGCCTCACCAAGGACCTGTTCAAGGGCATCATCACCTCCTTTTCTTACTGGTTATTCCTCTCTCTATACAGCTCAGCTTTCTTCTGGCTTTAGCTATCGCCTTGTCACATTGCTTCCCTGATTGTCAGACACTGTTACCCCAAGGCCTCTTTCTTGGTCTTTCAGCCCCCCTCACATGCAGCTCTTCTGGATTACCGCACCCCAGATGCAGGACTCTGTACTTCTTGGCATTGAATCCCAGCTGCCAAATCTTCAACCACACTTTGAGCTTTCTTGAATCGCTTTTCATACTCTCTACTCCTTCAGGCATCTCACTCTTTTGCAAATCTTAGTATCAGTCGTAAAATGACCAACTTCTCCTTCTAACCCCTGCACAATATCTCTCATGAAGATACTGAATAGAAGCAATCCCTTGTGGCACTTCACTTATCACCCTTCTCTCTTCAGAGCAGGCTCCATTTACTATTACACGCTGTCTCCTGTCAGCCAACCAAAGTGTTATCCTTAGCACCCACTCCCAGGCTTTTCATTTTATTCATGAGCCTCCTAGGTGGGACTGTATCAAAGGTTTGCTGAAATCCAAGCAAACCATGCTGAGTGCTCTTGTAATAAAGAAGGTGAACCCTGAACCATCAGGGAATTCAACCTTGCGTGCTGTCAGATAAGTCCTGGCTTAAAATGTCTAAACTGGCTAATAATTGTGAAAGCCTCCGTGAGCCGGAGCAGACAAAAAGCTTAAAACAAAATTAAGAAGACTTGTGATTAATAATAATGTAACGCCCGATGAGGGGGAGTTCTGGGCGCCGGTTATGGACTGACGCCGAGGTTGTACAGGACAGGCTGGGCCAATCCCCGACTTTGCCTCTGTTCTTCCTTCCTTAAGGAACCGCAGAGCCACCAGGTCCTTGTGGCAGCGATGGCTCTCCACAAAGGGCACGGCGGCCACGCTGCAGCCGCTCGCCTATACTAGGTGAGGACACACCAGGCAAATAAGTGTTTGGGGGGAGAGGCAGGGAGGCGACGTATAGTCTGAAAAGTAGGGGTGTTCTGTAGGAGACGGGGGCCACTTTAGCTAACTGAGTAAATCTGCGGGAAGATGCTCCCAAAATATAATCTATATAAGAGAAGCAGAAAACGGCATGGGTGGGAGGGCACTCGGTGGTGCAGATTAGGTTTTTCAAAAGCTGCCTCCAATGCTTTTTCAAATGCACTGTTTAATGTGCGTTATGGTCCTAGCGCAGAGTGAAGTGACTTTCCCAAAGTCTCGAGGGATTTGAACCCTGCCTCCCCTGGTTCACAGCCCCGCTGTTCTAAGTCACGTTTCAAAGAGAAACGATTTTTTTGTTGCATTACAGGGAGGAGAGGACACTTGGGGGAGAAAAAGAGGTGCAGTGCATGAGTAGGGAGGCTTCTGAGCACCTCCCCATGCTCGCTACTGTAAATCTCTCAGGTGCTAAGGCCACTCCTCCCTGCTAGGGTATGGAGTGAAATAGTTTTCCATCTTGTGTACTGGTGGTGGTGGTGGTGGTGGGGGGAGCGTCCTCCCACCCCTCATGAACCATCTCCCCCCCCCCCCCCCCCACCTCGCTGCATCCCTCTTTACATCCCTGCTTCTCGCTCCACCCTGCGTGATCGGAGCAGAGGGAGCCAATCCCCGCAGCACCGAACTCCACTCTAAAATCTCCCAGGCTGGGGTTTTCTATTTTTGAATCTTCAAGGCCGACGGTGCAGGAAGTGCCAGCGTTCATGAAACTGAATCGCTTGCATCTGCATCACCACCAGTGGTGCCTGGAGGGGTGGGGCAGGCTCCTGACGCAGCAAGTGGAGGAGGGGGCCAGATCTCAAGGAAGGAGAGATGGAAGGAAGGTGAGGAGGCACGGGAGAGAGAGAAGGAAGGAAGGGAGGGAAAGTGAGAGGAGAGAGAGAGGCTCCAGGAGAGAAGAAGAAGGGGGAAAGCTGGCGGGCTTGGAGGAGGTATAGACTGATAGACTAAATGCAAGGCTGAGAAATAGGGCCAGTGCAAGAGTATTTGGCCCCCCCCTAGGCGAATCTTTGGTCATGCACCCCTCCCCCACACTCCAGCTTACCTATTGGTGGTGGGACCGGCAGAGCTCTGACGCAAAGCCCCTTCTGGCCTTGCGCTGGCAGGATTTTGCTGCCCCCAAAATTTTGGCACTCCAAGAAGTGTCTGGTTTGCCTCATGGAAGCCCCAGCCCTGCTGAGAAAGGTTCCTTCAGTGCACGACCTCAGGGTGAGTTCACGCTTCTGCTACAGTTCTCTATCACTGTCTTACGCAATGGTGCAAGCTCAAGACGGTCTCTCAGGGCAGCTTTAGGGCACTGTCACAGCACGACAGGTGGCTTAGGGCTGCTGGAGCTGCCTTGAGTTTATTCTAAGGACTCGCAGGACCTGAACCAGCACAGGCTGGCATGGGAGGCAGGATATCAAGCAGCAGAGCCGCAGGGGACAAAAGAAAAAAGCAGAAACCCCAATTCTCTAGGGTGCACACTCAGGAAATAGTGCTGGGAGGAGCAGGATATTAGGCTGGAAGGAAAGGACAGGGTTTTGCTAGTGTAATGAGCCACTTATCTGGTCCCCCAACTCCTGGACGGCCTCGCCTGGTCCTTGACTCTGCTCCCAGTGCTTGCGGACCATTATTCCAGCCATCCGCCGAAGCCGAGACCCAAAGCCGCTTCGCGGACGCAAAGTACTTGGAAACGCTGCCCCGAGGTCACCTATGACTTGGTGTCGTCCCCCCCCCCCCCCCCCCCCCCCCTCAGTGGCACATTCTGACTTGAGGAGTCGAGGCTCCTGATTTAGGGTCGGCAGGCGGCACCTTTCAACTCTCGCACTTTTCTGCCAGAACTCAGCCTGGGAACCGGATACTGCCTCCTCTAGTTCCATTAACGACCTTACCCACTTCATAAATCACTTTTCTTGTCACTGCCATCCAAATGGGCAGCCCTGAGTCGAGCCCCACCTGGCATCCGCAGCTGTGTAGAGCTGAACAAGTGCTAGGCCTGTCGAGCACGTTGCTTCCTGGGTGCCACTGCTGGGTGCGTGTATAACATTTCAGGGACAGACTGACCCTAGTCTTACCCTGCACCCCCACCGCTCATAGGGTTATCCTCCGTGCCTGTCCTGCTACGCCTTACGTTTCTCACTGATATTAGCTGTTTCAATTCCTCCAGGCACTTGAGCCTCCATCACCGTCTATATAATGTAATATTTAATCTAATTATTTTATAGACTGCCTTTATATTCCACAGCTTCTTCTAAATGTTCCCACCTCATCAATACAAAGGGAGTTTTATTTGTTATTAATATCTATTTCATGCTTTACCAGACTGCGCATGCATGTGCATACACACACACACACTTAGGGAGGGGAAAGCACTGTGTTTCCCTAATAATTCAGTGTGAAGAACCGTGCAGATCATCATGTAGTGTTAATTCAGTCTTTGCTTTAAGGAGACGTTCCCTCTCTCATGTAGAATGAAATGAAAGTTAGCATTCATAGCTCACACGGTACATATTTCAGAGTAAGTCAACTCGGGCCTAATTTGTTGATCACTTTTAATTTCCTATAGGCCACGGAAGGCACGACCAGTCATTAGTACTGCCCCGCCCCAATATGTCACAAAACGGAGGGCAGCATCCCGGGCACCAGCAATGCATCAAACGGTTTCCTCAGCCATCGGAGCTCGCAAACCTTTTCGGAAATTCCCTGGGGTATTGGCATTTCGTGTTCTTGGCAACGCCTTGATCCTCCACCCGAACAAGGGAGAAACAGTTGCATGGCCAAGAGACGGCCCAGGCCTTGTGTGCCATCAGCGTTTTGGCAGCAGAGCGAGGAGCGGCACTGTCCAGCGGTAACATTGTCCTGCAATTTTCTGGAAGCCCGACTTGTCTGTTATGCTCCCTGGCCTCCGGCACAAAATGGTCATGAAAGCAGTCCGTGGTAATGTCTTGTGTTATCCCTGTCTGCTTGTCAGTCTGGTAAATGACGGGGAGCCCTTTCACAATCTTCAGAGCTCCTGGACGGACACTTTGACTAGTGTCTAGCAGTTGGCACTTGGGTCTGCCAGCTGAATGAAAACACATCAGGATAATCAACTTCCCCTTGCGTTTCCTCTCTTGGCTTTAGGGTCGCCACCCCGCTGGTATCGGTACCATTCGGATTAAGGGAGGCTGGTGGCTGGAAGGACCTTTAAACTGGCAATGTAATTGCTGGTCTTCTGCTGACTGCCAGCCTGAGCCTCCACAGCAGTAAGGCCTCCTTCCCTCCTTCTTCATGAACCATCTTCCCACCTCCATCCGACCGCTGCTGCTCTCCCCCTCCCCATGCACCTTTTCTTTTCCAGAAATGTGAAGGCCTGTGGGTCTGGGACAGAGCCGGTGCATGGTTATTTATTTATTTACAGAGATTTGTATGCCGCCTATACACAGCTCTAGGTGGCTTACATTGTAAAAGCATTATATATATATATATACATATATATATATATATATATATATAAACAAAGCTTAAAAAAAGATTAACACAAGGATAACATACTTAACAGAGCTCTATCGTTGAAACAGACACAATGCTCCTGCTCTAAGCAGTCAAACGCCTGATGGAAAAGCTGTGTCTTTAGGAACTTCTTGAAAGATTTCATGCACTCGCTGGCAGAGAGTTCCAGAGAGCAAGGCCAACAATGAAGAAAATTCTCTCTCAAGATTCAACCAGGTGAACCTGCCGTATTGATGGCACATCTAACAGGATCATAGCGTCTGACCAGGGTTGTAAATATGAAGTAACTGATTAATCCATGGAAGAGAATCTATTTCCATCACTTTATGAATTGGCAATGCAATTTTGAACCAAATTCTCTCTTCAATCCTAAATCAATGCAGTTCTTCCAAAACTGGAGAAATGTGAGCTCCAACCTAGGAGCAGGGTTTAGAAAGACTTGTAAGGCCTGCAGCACATATGTAGGAAGGGCAATTGGGAGTACATTACAATAATCTATAGTCGGTAACAGCGAAGCCTGGACAACTGAATGAAAATCCAGAGGTGACAGTCAAGTTTTCAGAGGCCGTAAAAACTGAAGCTTATAGAAATTGGATTTTATAACTAGTGATTTGATTTGACAAAGCACATTCGAGTCAAGAGGTACTCGTAAACTTTTGATGTAACAACTGGAATGACCTCACTTTAGAATTGAAAGAAGACGGACCTATGGTCGATTAGACCGCTGTCGAACCATAACCTCTGTTTTCTTTAAGTTTAGCGCTAGTATGTTATGTGTCAGCCAGTGCCGCACTGCAACAAGACAGATGCTAACCATTTCAAAGGTTTCAGACCATGCTGATGACACTGGGATGAAAAATTGGATGTCGTCAGTAGTATAGATGTGATATTCTGAGAAAATCCCAGCAAGAAGCTTGCATAGAAGACCCAAATGATGTTAAATAGAGCAGTGGATAATTCTGAGCCCTAGTGGGACACCCATTTTGACTAGTTACCATGAAGAGTGTTCAGATGACAAAGACCTCTTTGGGTTCTGTCAGAGAGGTACGAATAAAACTATCTAAAAAGCACACTGCCAATACCACAATCAAGCAATTGTTGCAAAATAATGGTATGATTGATCATGTCAAATGCTGCTGACATGCCTAGACACACTAGCACAAAACTCAGTCCATTGTCAAAGCTTCACCTGATAACATCCATGCATGAGAGCAGTAGAATCTCCACTGCTAATAATTGCATCAGTAGCATGGGATCTTCTTGGTGTTTGGGTAATTGCCAGGTTCTTGTGGCCTGGTTTGGCCTCTGTTGGAGACGGGATGCTGGGCTTGATGGACCCTTGATCTGACCCAGCATGGCAATTTCTTATGTTCTTATGACTTCCTAAAGCCAAACTGGAATTGATCCAAAATCTGATTATCTTGCAAAAACTCATCCAGCTGGCAATCTTCACTTGGAGAGAGAGAGATTGACAATTTTTGTTAAAGTTGGCATAATCACATCCTTAATGCTCTTGAATACAGAAGTATGACAGGGGTGCAATGTACAAGATGACAATTTCATTGAATAGATAATCAGCGATATTTCAGTAGAGGCCATTGGTTGAAAATCAGACCAAATAATAGCAGAGGGAGAATTCAAAGTGGGGTTAGTGGCGTAGCTATAGGTGGGCGTGGGTAGGCCAAGGCCCACCCACTTTGGGCTCCCAAATGGGAGTCTAGTAGGGATGGATTAACGGGCAGCACAATAAGGTGCTTAGCTAAAACGTGGCATACAGTCAGGGCTTCAACTTTCTTTTTCACAGCCACAGATAGTAGGTGCTGAGTTCTGCCTCGTTGTCGGGGTTCCCCCCCCCACATCAGTGATCAGAATTTCCATGTGGCAGAGTTAGGTTGTGATGCACTGGTAGGGGTTCCCACCCCCAGCCAGTAATTAGTAACATTACGTGGCTCTGTTTTTTGACGCGCTGGCAGGGGTTCCCACACACACACACACACACACACCCCGCAGCCAGTGATTACAGGCCCCAGTGCAGCCACACTCGATACCCAGTGGTACCCTGCCAGTGGGCTTCTCACACTTTGCGGCAGCAAGGGGGACCACCTTGGGGAAGAGGAAAGTCACTGGCATTGTGGCTGAGAGGGAACGGAAGGTAGTGGAAATGAGAGGGAAGGGTGCGTGACAGAGGGAAGGGAGATGAGCATGAGGGAAGGAGATCTGAGTGATCTGAGAGGGAAGGGGGTGGAGGCAATGGGAGGAAGGGGGTGAGTGACAGAGAGGAAAAGGGTGAAAGTGAGGGAAGGGGGTTTGGGTGACTGTGGAAGGGAGTGAAAGTGGTGAGTGGGAGGGAAGGGATGTGAAAGTGAAGGAAGGGGGTTGAGTGTCTGAGAAGATAGGGGAAGGGGAGGAGGAGGGAGATGAGTGACAGAAATGAAGGAGGGCAAGGGGGAGTGAGGGAGAAGAAGAGCGTGTAGAAGAATGACATTCTTGTGTCAAATATTTATATGGTGGAGAAAATTTGTGTGTGCCCTCCACTAATCTGTGATGATCTCAGGGTTACTGGAAATCAAAGGTTTCCAGGGATGGAGTGGGGGGAAATGTTTTATCCTTGTCAGTTTTAATTATTGGGTGTTATTTGATATGTCTGTTTTTTTGAAATATTTAATACATTTTTGGGAAATGTTTACATTTTTTTATTATTCTTTTTAGTTATTAGGTTTTCTATTCATTTGGTTTGAAATATTATTAGTATGATTTACTATTATGATTGATTTATATTTCTTGATTTTATTTTATGAAGAATGCTGTTTCTGTTTTTCATTATTGCACTGAATATGAGTCTGGCTGAAAGGGGAGGGGAGGGGGCTGGAAAGCAAGGCTTGAGGACTGGGAAGGGAGAAGGGGCTGGTGGATCAAGACTGCTGGGGACTGGGAGCAGTAGGAGAGTGCTGTCTCTTTCTCAGAGACAGCAAGTGGGAATAATTTGATTTTCTGTGTGTCATTTTGGGAAATGTGCATCTCAGTATTTCTAGTTTTTACAATACAGGGAAAATGCAATTGTTTTTATTTCTTTGGTGTTATACTGCAGGAAGAGTCGGGCTTTTTGGGTTTCCAGTACAGAAATTGCCTCTATTTTTCTCTTTTTAATTTGTGGTCAGTTCTGTATTTGGTGAGGGTCTGTTTGTGTTTTGCATGTGGGACCGAGGTGTTTTGCTAGCGTTTAGTTTGTGTCAGGATCTGTAGTCATTCAGCTTGCTCTTTTTTTTCATCTCTACCTTCTAGTACAAGGGTGTATTATGTTGTAGAGTAGTGAGCATGTGTGAGCGTGAGAGTGAGCATATATGTGAGCCTGAAAGACAATCCTGAGTCAGTGAGCATGTATGTGCGCCTGAGAGAGAACGTTCTCAGTTATGGGAGAGGAATTTTCTAATCCTTATTTGTTTTAATTATTGAGTGCTATTTGGTTGTGCTATTTTGAAATATTAAATTGGTGCTTGGGAAAATTTTAAAAAATTGTATGAGTTTTAAATTATTGGATGTTCTATTTGTCAGCTGTTTTGAAATATTTATTCTTTTTATTAGTATTAGAGTTTAAAGAAAGAAGTAGTGCTATTCTGTTTGGAACTGAAGGATATGTGCTAAATTATAATAATTCTTTTGTCATAAAACCAGGTGGAGTTTTAGAATCCTTTGCAGGTTATCATCATGTGTGTCGAGATGATCATCTTTATAAAACATTTGTGTATGGGCAACTTTAAATTAAGTTGTGGGGTATTGTTTCTTGAGACACTTTTAAATATAACTGAATTGTTTCCATACGTGTGCCTATGAGTTAGTATTTGTAAGTGCCTGAAATAACGGAGTTAAAATATTTTAAAGTGTCACTCGTGATGCATGGCAGATGCTGCAAACTATTTAGACAACCACTGTTGGGTAAACTGTAAAGGCCCGCTAGCGTAAAAAACGGGAGATATAAGCGTCATTAGACGTTGTTCTGGGAAGCGTGCGCCGGAAGCCGGCCGGCATGCGGAGTTTACTTCTGCTCCCGAGGAGCAGTAAGTATAAAAATAAAATAATCTGGTGTCTCTAGGTAGGGGTTAGAGCTCAGGGTGGAGAGAGGAAAAGGGAGGAAGGTGGGGGGGGGGGGGGTAGGGAAATCCCCTCCCAGTCAATCGTGTCATCGCGTGTAATTGGAAACACCCCCCCGTGCTTGCGAGTCGTGGGCTGCCTGCACATGTGCACATGGACGTGAAAATCCGGCACGCATGTGCCTGTGGACATCGTACTTTATAACATTTAATTTTTTCTATAACTGGTATCAGTTGATAGTTCTTATTCCCGATCCATTCCAACTCATGGGGTAGTTATGGAGCCTCCTCCCAGAATTTGGTGGCTAGGATGATCTTTTCCCAATTCAGATATACAAATTCAAAGTCCCATTTCTCATACCTTTGTCCAGTTGTTCATTTGTTCTTCTTACTTTCCTTGTTGGTATCACGAGGATGCCTCCATGCTCCTCTCTTCAACATCCTGATCTTCTGCACAATTCTCACTCTCTAGGAATGAACCCAGATTTATTCCTCCACTAGGATTTGACATTAGTCCACCTGTGCTCTCTCATAGGTGGCATACACTGAGCCCCTGGACCCTAAGGTACTCAGGCAGGAAGTAAAAATAAAAACCTAGGTAAAGAGAAACCAAATCTAGGGAAAGGAAAAGTCTAAAACCTGCTCCCTCAGAAAATATAAATGTTCCCAATAAGACATATTAAGGTTAGGCAAAGGCACTCTGTCTACTTTTCCATAGCCAGATGTCATCTTAGAGGCCCAAGGGTCCTTTCCTAAGAAAACTAAGCAAAACAGGAACAAGCATAGTATCATGCTGCCCCTACAAGGAATAACTAAAAAGTCCACACCCTAAGATGGTGGCATGAGTTTATATACTCTGAAAACTCTACCATCTTAGTCTCCCTCATGGGGGAGCTAAAACCCAACAATACTACTACTCCTGTTCTCCCTGTGAGAAATAGAACAATCCTCTTTATTAGATATCCTTTAGGCTCTCTTCACATAGAAGTCTGCAGCCTCATGATCTGCAGACAGCTTTTCACCAACCATTCCGAGGCAACGAATACTGTGATGACTTAGTTTTAAACCTTTGAAGCCGATCAATAGAATACTCGCCTTTGCTTTCAATCTGTGTTTCTGGTTGGAGAAATGATTGGCCTTCTCCATCAACATAGCCCTGGATGAAGGCACACCCACACTGTGACACCAGAACCACTCACAAAGCATGCTACGCAAATCTGAAGTCAGAGGCCTTTGAAATGTTTTGTGTTAAACGCTTCCAGAGCCACTTTCAGCATTAAAACGTTAGAATCTTGGCTTTCTGTTCCTTTAAACCATAAATTGTTGTTTGGCCAACATCTTATTCTTACTTGAGTTTAGCAACGCTTCCAGTTATTTTAAGCAGCTCTACATTCTGCTGAATAGATAGCACGCACTTCCTCCCTTCTCACTCCTGGACTTTGTTTCTGAAGGAAAGCTGCTTCTTTTGAATGTGGCTTGCTCCTGGATGAGATTTTTCCAATACTTTTCGCTCTTCCAACATTCACTGCCAGACTTGCATCAAATTCAAGACAGAAGGGTGTTTTGGCTCCTTTTCTGCCGGGCTTGCTGACCCTGCCAGGGATTGCTTGAAACAGCAGAGGAGCAATGGTGCTGACGTGCCACAGTTTCAGCCACAGACAAACGACAGCTAGCAAGGCAGGATAGGGTTGAGGCGCTAGGCTGCGATGTCAACATGGGGCACAAATTCTGGAAAACAGAAACTTTTCCGGAAAATGGAAAAGTGGCCCGCAATTTTTTCCAAATATTGGGCATTTTCAAATAAAGGCTCTTCGGATAAGAGGATCTGTAATGTACAACTAGGGTGTGAGCACAGCACTGATAACACTGACAAAGGCATGAACACTGCATAGACAGCATAAAGAAGATGCATTGCTGACCTACCAGTTGATTTCCTGGGAAGGGCACCAGAACTTGTGAGAAACAGGATGAGTACATGACAGCTTATTTGCCGAATGTTTCTGATACCAGTTTTCCTAAGAAATCAAACCGCAGGGGGCTTCTTTCTTGGTGGAGAGGATCCTGTCAACCCCCCCCCCCCCCACCTTACTGGCAAATCTGATAAGAGCCACTCCTCCTGGTCCAACTTCTGAAATCCCCTTGCCCGAGCGCTGCTCTTCCTATCCCCCCCGTTTGCAAGATTGGGACAGTGTGGCAGCCCCTTCCCCTCCCCCCCTTCCCTTAAAGCTTCTGAGCAGGGTCCGGGGCCGGGCAGCACCTGCTGTGCACAGCTGTCCGCTTCCTGGCGAAACCCCCCTGGGTGCCCCGCCGGGGGCCTTCCCACCTCCCGCCCACCTCTCTCTGTGCACTTTCTGACTTGCTCTGTCCCATTAGCGTAGCTGCCGGTGTCCGGCATCCCGTTTCTAATCCCTGGATGCCGTGAATTTGAGGGGCGACCACCTCCTCCCCAGCTTTGCTTTTGTTCTGCCAGGATGGGAAGACTGTGTCGGTGCAAAAAACTCCTAAATATTTTCTGTCACGAGGAATACCAAATACTGGGGGTAATTTTCAAAAGGAGTTACATGCGTAAATGTAGCTACTATTGTAGCAATTTTCAAAAGCCATTTACTCGAGTAAAGTGCACTTATGTGAGTAAATCCTATGGACAAGTCAGTGGCATATATTGTAGCAATTTTCAAAAACCCACTTACTCAAGTAAAGTGAATTTACTCCAGTAAACCTGGTTTTTTCTCGAGTAAATGCTTTTTAAAATCAGGCCCATTGAGTAGACATGAGGGGGGGGGGGGGGAATAAACACACCAAAGCAAAATGATCCATGTCCCTTTCCCTGCTGGATCAACCATTCGAGGAACAGTGGCGCCACAATACAAAAATGTCCGCTCTGAAACCAGCTCCTATAATTCTGAGGGACAAGGCTTAGCTGGGAATCTTACACCCAGTTCAAACCAGATTTTGCTGGGAAGTTATTGAGAACTGCTCTAAGCCATCTTTTACCGGATTAAAAAGAAAGCTAAGAACGGATTCAATAAACATAGTAATTCAACAGGAGAAGCTCGGAAACGGATCGCTTGCCGTTCCCACAGGGACTCCACACTTATTCACATTCCTCTTTCTTATCACGTAATCCGTTCCAGTAATGCTATCTCGTTTAACACGTTATGCCAGTGTTCCACCTGCGGACCTGCTTTCCAGAAATATACAATGGTCAATCTGGCAGATACCAGGCAAACTTGTGCAGTGTAGGCAAGGGAAACATTGACAATAGCATAAATCTTCCTTTGGATCTCGTGCCAAAATCATTTTATCTCCTTTTCTGTCACATCTGAGACTCTCTGCGGTGTTTCTCTTATAAATAAAAAGTTTAAAACAGGAGCAAAGCTTAGTGACATGCCACCCCTACAAGGAATAATTAAAAAGTCCACACCCTAAGATGGTGACATGAGTTTATATACTCTAGAGACTCTGCCAGCTTCTTCCTGACTGCAATGAACACCTTTGGAGTAAGAACTCCTGAATCTGGAGTGCTTAACAATGACCTGTTAGAAACCCCTCCAAAATAACAGAACAGTTTTACTCAATCGGACAGAACCACCTCCGCTGACTGCACGTTACACTACTTAGACCACTTGCAGGGAAAAGGGTGGTGTTGGGCTGGAGAGGACGCCTGGGAAGCCACCTGCAGGGGAAAGACAACATAAGAACATAAGAAAACATAAGAAAATGCCATACTGGGTCAGACCAAGGGTCCATCAAGCCCAGCATCCTGTTTCCAACAGAGGCCAATCCAGGCCATAAGAACCTGGCAAGTACCCAAAAACTAAGCTGTGTTGAAGGAGACCTCTAGGCAAGGCCCTGCTTAAATGTTCTCGTGAAAGTATTTGTAAAGGGGCTGCCAGTCTCTTCACTATCTCTATGCTCCTCACAGCTGAGGACATACTGAGGCTGGTAGAGTAGTGAGTGGACTGAACCATTGGCTATGGCTCTCCCCTCTAGGAGTGGCCACAGTGGTACAGTCCAGGGTTTTGACAGAGAAGACCAAGAATATTGTAGTCAGAAGGTTAGGGGCTGGGGAAGAGAGAAGTCCAGTCTGGTCTCTGGGGGAAGGGGAAAGGCCCGCCTTCTGCCTCAGATCTTCAGCATCTGATAGTGAGCACACAGAGACACACAGACAGTTCCCAGAGGTGCCACTTCTGTCACTGAGGAATTCATCGGAAGGGTGGAGAGTATCTTTGCTCTGAGGGAGTAAACCTTGCACCCTTAATAAGGGGGAAAGAAGACCATAATCCGAACTCTGATCGTGAACAAGGCTCTACGCAAGAGCAGTGTGATGTGACTGTCGGGTCCCTGTCCAGAGGTACAGTCCAGCATGGAATGAGCAAGGAGAAAGGAGAGAAGTCCCCATCCAGCGCTCTGATTCAGTGATCCAGGAGTCCAGAGAAGAGAAGGAGAGAAGTGTGCAGGACAAAGAAGCAAGCACTGGAGAGTCCGGGTCCTTGGGAGGCAGGAAGCCCACCATCCGAAGGGAAACTAAACCCCAAGAACGGGAGTGAGGGGATCCCAGGAGAGTAGAACAGCAAGGATCATCTTTATGCATCTGCTTAAAGTCTGTACCATGGTTTCAGTAAAGCGTTTAAATCTAGAACACCATAGCTTGTGTCAGGCACCTCCTTGGTGCTAGACCATAAAAACACCTTGGGTCCTGAAGGTACTGCTTCCCCTGTCAGAAGATCCACGCCCAGGCCCAGATTTAGGCCTGTGCAACGTAGGCCATTGCTTAAGGGCACCACCTTTTGAAGATACCAAATACCCAGGCCAAAGAGAAGCCAGCTTCTGCTTCCTGTAGAGCCATGTGCCAGCCCGGCTTCCAAGGAGCATTCACCGTCATGGAGCTGTCTAAGGGAGCCACAATCCAGGCCTGTCCATGCAAGGTTCGCAGGAGCTAAGCATTGGTATCGAGTGTGCCCCCCACACCCCCCAGCTAAATGAGGTACATGGGCTACACAGAGATCACCTTGCTAGGTGGAACAGAGCCGGCTAGAGAGTGAGTAGCACATCACTGGCTAAGAGCCCTTTCCTTTGAATAAGATTATTCCTTCCTTCCTTCCTTCCTTCCTTGTAATCGTAATGGGTGGCCAATAGTTACCAGCATAAAAATGTTTCCTGCTAATTGAGACATGGCCCTTTGTCCTACAGTGATCGTGATCCTTCTCACCAAGCCCTACTTTCTTGATCAAACCTCTCATGTCTATGATCCTCTTAGTCGTTTGGTAGTCATTATTCACTGTTTCCCAGTTTTCAGGTGTCTTGACTTGAAGTATGAATCCCAGAAGGAGTATATACTCCAAGGGCCTTGCAGAACCAGTGCTAATATTTCCATGAATTTACGTGGGATTTCCTTTTTTAATGATCTCTCATGCCCAGCCCTGCAGATGGTAATATGCCATTGAAAACTCACGTTAATCTTATGATCCACAATAAAAACATTTCCTTTTCCCTGCATTTGGAGAACACTACAGCCTCCGATCGACTGTTCCTCCTCCTAAGAGTCAGGTATTAAGTACATAATATTTGCCATATTGGCTCAGCCTAAAGGTCCATCAAGCCCAATATCCTGTTTCCAACAGTGGCCAATCCAGGTCACCTGGCAGGATCCCAAGGGGTAGGGAGATCCCAAGCTGCTTATCCCAGGGATAAGACGTGGATTTCTGCAACTCCTACCTTAACAATGGTTAATGGACTTTTCCTCTACGAACTTATCAAAACCATTTTTAAACCCAGCTACACTAATAGCTTTCACCACATCCTCTGGCAATAAATTCCAGAGCTAATTATGCGTTGAGTAAAAAAATATTTTCTCTTATTAGTTTTAAATGTATTACCCAGTAACTTCATAGTGTATTCCCTAGTTTTCATATTTTTTGAAAAACAACTGATTAATATTTACTCGTTCCACTCCACTCATTATTTTATAGACCACCATCAAATCCCCCCTCAGCCATCTCTTCTCCAAGCTGAAGAGTCCTAACCTCTTTAGCCTTTCCTCATAGGGGAATCCTTCCATCCCCTTTATTATTTTGGTCGCCGTTCCCTGTACCTTTTCTAATTCTGCTATATCTTTCTTGAAATGTGGTGACCAGAACTGCACACAATATTCAAGATGAGGTCGCACCATGCAGTGATAAAGAGGCATTATGATATTCTCTGTTTTATTCTCCATTCCTTTCCTAATAATCCCCAGCATTCTGTTTGTGTATGATATATGAACACAAGATGAGGTCACACCATGGAGTGATACAGAGACATTATGATATTCTCTGTTTTATTCTCCGTTCCTTCCCTAATAATCCCAAGCATTCTGTTTGTGTATGATATATGAACACAAGATGAGGATGCACCATGGAGTGATACAGAGGCATTATGATATTCTCTGTTTTATTCTCCGTTCCTTCCCTAATAATCCCCAGCATTCTGTTTGTGTATGATATATGAACACAAGATGAGGATGCACCATGGAGTGATACAGAGGCATTATGATATTCTCTGTTTTATTCTCCGTTCCTTCCCTAATAATCCCCAGCATTCTGTTTGTGTATGATATATGAACACAAGATGAGGATGCACCATGGAGTGATACAGAGGCATTATGATATTCTCTGTTTTATTCTCCGTTCCTTCCCTAATAATCCCCAGCATTCTGTTTGTGTATGATATATAAACACAAGATGAGGTCGCACCATGCAGTGATAAAGAGGCATTATGATATTCTCTGTTTTATTCTCCGTTCCTTCCCTAATAATCCCAAGCATTCTGTTTGTGTATGATATATGAACACAAGATGAGGATGCACCATGGAGTGATACAGAGGTATTATGATATTCTCTGTTTTATTCTCCGTTCCTTCCCTAATAATCCCCAGCATTCTGTTTGTGTATGATATATGAACACAAGATGAGGTCGCACCATGCAGTGATAAAGAGGCATTATGATATTCTCTGTTTTATTCTCCGTTCCTTCCCTAATAATCCCAAGCATTCTGTTTACTTTCTTGGCTGCTGCTGCACACTGAGCAGAGGATTTCAATGTATTATCAAGTATGACACCTTAAATCCTTTTCCTGAATGGCGACTCCTAATGTGGAACCTTGCATTGTGCAGCTATAAAATTGGCTTTCTCTTCCCTAAGTGCATCACTTTGCACTCGTCCACATTAAATTTCATTTCCAATTTGCCTGCCCAGTCTTCCAAGGTCCTCTTGCAATTTCTCACAATCCTCAGGTGATTTAACAATTTTGAATAAACTTGACTCCTCTCTTTCTATGCACCCTGACATAAAATCAGTGATCAGAAACTCTTTTATGGAGTTACGTGTGCTACGCCATCCACATGGCTTAGATTTTATTTATTTGTTTGTTTTATGTACCATTATTCCAAATAAAGACCGCAATGGTAGACTCCTGTTCTGATTCGGCTTGAAGGGCTGGACTAAGGAGATTGATTGGGATCCTTTGATGTTTAAACAGGCTGCTGCCAAAAGTCATAAATTAGATGGGAGAACTACTCAGCAAAATTTTCCCACCCACAAATCCCAGTAAGCCGGGCAAATCTGAGCCAGTTTGCAACAAAAATAGAAAGGAATTTGTATTGAAAGATGTGACTCAGTTCTATAAAGGAACGTAAGGTTCACTGGACCAAGACAGATAAATCTAAGTAGGCCATACTCTTTTTTTATTAATATTATTTATGATCCAAGCTGTGGCTGACTTGGAAATGTGGGCAACATTTCAAGCTGAGAGTAGCCCCATCCATGAAGGAATTATGACTAGGTCACAGGGCAACTCACTTGTCTCTAGATCAAATTCTTTCAACCCTCTGATGAACGACAGACTCCTGCAGTACTTAGCTATGGTAAAATTGCTAGGAAATGCGCAGGGATGGCCCTGCATCCTAGTGTTTGCCATGAGACAAATGCAGATAACATTTAATGAGTGAGGTTATCAAATTTGCGGATGATACAAAATTATTCAGAGTAGTTAAATCACAAGCGGATTGTGATACATTACAGGAGGACCGTGCAAGACTGGAAGATTGGGCATCCAAATGGCAGATGAAATTTATTGTGGACAAGTGCAAAGTGATGCACATAGGGAAAAATAACCCTTGCTGTAGTTACATGATGTTAGGTTCCATATTAGGAGCTACCTCCCAGGAAAAAGATCTAGGCATCATAGTGGATAATACATTGAAATCGTCGGCTCAGTGTGCTGCAGCAGTCAAAAAAGCAAACAGAATGTTAGGAATTATTAGGAAGGAAATGGTGAATAAAATGGAAAATGTCATAATGCCTCTGTATCGCTCCATGGTGAGACGGCACCTGGAATACTGTGTACAATTCTGCTCGCCGCATCTCAAAAAAGATATAGTTGCGATGGAGAAGGTACAGAGAAGGGCAACCAAAATGATAAAGGGGATGGAACAGCTCCCCTATGAGGAAAGGCTGAAGGGGTTAGGTCTGTTCAGCTTGGAGAAGAGACGGCTGAGGGGGGATATGATAGAGGTCTTTAAGATCATGAGAGGTCTTGAACGAGTAGATGTGACTCGGTTATTTACACTTTCGAATAATAAAAGGACTAGGGGGCATTCCATGAAGTTAGCAAGTAGCACATTTAAGACTAATTGGAGAAAATTCTTTTTCACTCAACACTCAATTAAGCTCTGGAATTTGTTGCCAGAGGATGTGGTTAGTGCAGTTAGTGTAACTGGGTTCAAAAAAGGTTTGGATAAGTTCTTGGAGGAGAAGTCCATTAACGGTTATTAATCAAATTTACTTAGGGAATAGCCACTGCTATTAATTGCATCAGTAGCATGGGATCTTCTTAGTGTTTGGGTAATTGCCAGGTTCTTGTGGCCTGGTTTTGGCCTCTGTTGGAAACAGGATGCTGGGCTTGATGGACCCTTGGTCTGACCCAGCAAGGCAATTTCTTATGTTCTTAATGGGGTATTCTCTTTATTAGCTGCTGGGTCACAGAGAAGCAGTGGCAAGAGAACAGCTGCTGCCTGAGAGGAATCCCCCGGTCACCCAAAGGAATCCTTCAGCCACTCCACCGATGTCAACAGCATCACCACAAGATTTTTAAGGTCAGCTGTGTTAAGCGGAGCTGGGATTAGAGCCCAGGGTTTCCAGATTCCAAGCCCTGAGTGTTACTGACAGATTTGGGTGAGTTTTGTCAAGCAAACTTTCTTCTGCTTTGAGACGTGCTTTTGCACTTCCAGTTTCCCCAGCAACCTGCATGCATAAGTCCCTAGCTGTCCCTTCCTAGTGAAAATTATGAAAGATACTTGGCCGCGTAAAGTAGCCTTGCATTGGAAGTGTGTTTTTCACAATTCTCTCAGACTGTGCAGAGCCAAAAAAAAGGTGATCCTGGATAATACCCTTTTTTCCTGTTTACTCAACACTTTGGTGCTCTAATGGTGCCTCTTCTCTTTGCTGTGGGAAGGGCGTGAAAAATCCAGGCCCTTTTTACGGAATTCCCTAATCCCCATAGAATCACCTTGGGAGATCAGGGCCAGGTAGCAGTGGCAGTGGGCATCCCCTGCTCTCTCCCCGCCCTGCCTTGATCTCAGCACGCTGGAGGGAGGAGAAGCACTGCGGACGCATCCTCCATTGCTGCTGGGCCCCCAGGTTGTGCTGGCGATGGAAAACTGACAAGAGGGAGGGAGAGTGAGTGAGGTGTGCAAGGGGGTGGGGGGGGGGGAGAGGATTGGAGGGAAGCAGGAGAGAGAAAGTGAGTGAGGGGAGCAGGGGGTGAGCAGGGGAGTTAGTGCACGAGGGGACTGGAAGACATGCAGAGAGGTTAGTGAGTGAGGAGAGTGAAGGTGCTGTGGGGTGTGAGTGAGGGGAACAGAGGGGGAGCAGGGGAGTTAGTGCACGAGGGGACTGGAAGACATGCAGAGAGGTTAGTGAGTGAGGAGAATGAAGGTGCTGTGGGGTGTGAGTGAGGGGAGAGGAGGTGCTGTGCCGGTGATGGGAGCAGATTGGAGGGATGTGTTTGCAAAGACAGCGAGGGAGAGGACTGGAGCGGGTGTGGGGTGTGAGTGTGAGAGAGAGGATGGATGGCAGGGGAGTGGTGTGAATGGATGATTCCTTCCTCTCCTGACCCTGGGTCTCCCTAATCTCCCCTCCTCTCATTCCTTTCCCCTCCCCATCCCCATCCCCCCCACTCCATGTTTGTATGCCTGTGCATCCCCCTCCATCTCTCTGTCTCTCCTGCCTCAGTTTCCTCTTCTGAGGTCCCATTTCCAGCTCCTTTGTCCTTCTCTCTAGCCCCAATCACTAAGATCAAGAACTAAATAAAATAACTACTCATACAAATGTCACAAAATGACCATGAGGCTGATAATCAACACAAGCAGAGCCCCGAAATTTAGGACCCTAAGTTAGGCAGACAGGAGTCCGCCAAACAGGAGCCCTTCAGGTAAAGGTTTGCATCAAATTAGGAGCCTAAAGCTTAGGAGGCCCAATATTGAAAGGAGAAGGTCTGTGTAAATTAGATGGACAGCGGTGGGAGAGTCAGCGGCACCGCTCCGCTGCTGAACAGCCCTGTGTGTGACAGGGGCAGGGGGCTAGGGGGCACCCAGGCCCTGGCTGGCTATCGAAGACACTTATTCGAGGTACTGAGGGAGAGCGTACACCTGCCCTCCTTCATAGACCACTAGGGTACTATTTTTGGGGGTGGGGGTGGGATAGTTATGGACCAGGAGGTGTCCTGTTTCAATGGGGCTTTTTGGCCTTGAGGAGGGGGAAGGAAAGAGCCATTGTTGCGCGTGTGGCATTTCTTTATTTTTCATTTCCGGGGAGGGGGGCAGTGAAGGGCCGGTGGGGATGGGGCAGGTGGAGGTAAACATCGACCTCTGGGGTGATTTATTTTGCCTTTGCGGGAGGGGCGTTTTTTTTGGGCCGCTGGCCCTTTAAGCAATGGCGGTCCTGGCCGAAGTGGGCCGCCATTGCACGGGAAGGACCCTTACCGCATCGCAACTTTTTGTCGTGTGTTTCTGCCGCGATAAAAAAAATCGCACCACGTCAATGCCACAATAATTAGTCAGGGAGGGGGCAAGTATCATGGGAACACCCCCTCTCCCATGATATTTGGCCATGCCTACGATAAACTATCACGGCTTAATAAAAGAACACCCCCCTAAATAAGCGGGATAACTAGCACCTTCCCGATCCACCAGATATCCCGCTAACTACTTAAGGTGAAAGAAGTAGCTTATCCAGCTAAGTGGGGACTGCTGAATGACGCTAGTTATCCAGCTAGGAAGCACTGACTATTGCTCTCAGAGTTGTTAAGTGAGGGCCTGCTGTTCATTTGCCAAGATTTAGGCTCTTAAGCCAGATGCCAAGTTCTGAAAATCACTGCTAAGAGCCCAACTTTGTTTCCCTGCCCTAACTCCTCCCCCTGTAGCCACCCACTTTTTAGGTCCCTAAATTTAGGCATCCAGTGAAACTAAAAGCCTAAATTTAGGGACTCAGACCTAATAACATTTCAAAAGGCCAATTTAGGTTCCTAACACCAAAAGTTAGGACCCTAAATCCTTGAAAATTGTCTTTATTTTTATAAATAAAAAAATACATCAGTTGGAAATGTATGTACATTTTCCACATAATTGCCACCAAATTTTGAAAAACCTGCCATAGGATTTGCTAAGTCTTGCCGCAGAATCTTGAAAATCCTGCCAGAGAATTTGCTAACTCTTGCCAAAGAATCTTGAAAATCCTGCCATAGAATTTGCTAAGTCTTGCCGCAGAATCTTGAAAATCCTGCCAGAGAATTTGCTAACTCTTGCCGCAGAATCTTGAAAAGCCTGCCACAGGAACATGGGGGCTCTGCTGTTATTGAGTGGCATTATTGGGCTGGTGTTTAGATCTGTGGCCTTTTTGATTTTATCTGGCTGCATAGTATATTGCTGGTTTATCACTGATTGTATAGTTTGTATGCACTTGCTGATGTTTTTTTGTTTTAGTGCTGAGAAGTTTAATTTGTATTTGGATTGTTAATGGTTTTTTGTTTTTTTTACTTTTATATTATTGTATTGTACACAGCTTTGGACAATTTTCCAATTGAAATGGCAGCAGAGAAGACATTTTAAATAAAAAAATAAAAAAATAAATAGTAAGTTGCCATCGCATTCACACCTGCTTTATACTTAGAAACCTGAAAACATGCAGCTTTGAATACAAAAAGAGCAGGCTGTGTTCCCTGGGCTTCTTGGGGTTGGGGGTTCTGCGGAGGCAGGGCTCACAGTGCCTGGAAGGGAGGGAGGGAGGGCGTCTTAGCCATCGTGCAACTGCAACACTTAGGGGCTGCTGTTAGCCCGTAACGCTAGTTAACGTAGTGCTGATTACACGTAGCAATGGCTGACCTTAATGACATGCAAATGAGTCCAATGGTAGAGCACGTATGCGCTACCTATGGACCTTATCGCAAAAACACAACTACACCTCCTCCTATCTAACATATGACTTTTGGCAATGGTCTGTTAAACACGAAAGGATGCTAATCAGTCTCCCTTGCTGCAGACCTACAAGCCGAGTCGAACCATGAATCTGAGCCGAGTCAGCTTTGGCTACTCCCCGATTATGGGTTTTGACTTCAGTGTCAGCTTGCATTAATGGGTCTGTGAAGCAATTAGCCTGTCTCATTGGCACAGTTTTTGCATTAAAACTCTTGCACGCTAATTTACGCATGGGGAAAGCGCCATTGTTTTTTGAATGCACGTTAAAGTTCACAGAAAGCATCAGCACACATTAGTATGTTGCCCCCCCAGTCGCCAGACTTACGGCCCATGAATGCAAGGTACTGGAGGGCATCCCTGGCTGCCCTCAGAGGAATGTCACGGCAGCGAGGGGATATAAAATGGAGCAAACATCCCTGGCTCTTTGCAAATTAAAGCTCATGACACCGTAGCCCAATGGAAATCAGTTTAATTGAGCTGGAAGTCCAAAGCAAGCTGGAGAAAACCCAAGGGCCACAATAATAAAAAAAAATAAATTCCCAGACTATACAAGATGCTAAGAACTGGAGACACAGTATCCAGGCTGGTGCTGGCAGGGGAGTGCTCCCCAGAGGTCAGTTCAATTTCCCCACTTTCTGGTACTCGGATCAGGGCGTCTTTTCGCACGGTGCCCTGAGCTGAACGTCTGTCCAGCTGTTGCACTGCAAGCTGTAGGTCTGGGGCTCTTCCTGGGAGAATGTGTTATTCCCACTCACTTCCATTCACACATGACCAAACGCAAGCAGCTGGGCTTTGCTGCCAGCCCTCGCCGTGCATCAGCGTTTTGACATTTTATAGAACTTGTTCATGGGTTCCTGCGGAACTCTTCCTTCCTGGCTTTGGGAATTTTGAGTAAATTGGATTTTACATGACATTAAAAATGTCCAGATAAGTTATTACCCTTCACTAAGGAGGCCATTCTCAAGTAAGAGCCATAAGGCAGGGTCTTTCATTGCAGTCCAAAGATGGGATCAGTGGAAGGGAGAGAAATATTGCCAGCTTGGCTTCCTTGCAGCATAAGAATTTACAGCTTGACACTTTAAATCAAAGTATTTTGTCGTTCTAAATTAATTTTTTCAATCGCACTCTGAACTAACGTTAATATGCAGTGCGCAGAATCAGAAAGTTATTTTTCAGAGCTGAATTACATTTTCTGTGGGTTGATTTTTACCTGGTACCAGATTATACAGAGTTAGCCACAATGCCAGGATCCTGCTCTTGAAAGAATGGGGATGCCTAAGGTTTATAGAGAAGCCAGGAGCTCAGTTCAGCAGCGCTGATTTGAAACAAGACTCCCGGAGTGGCACAGAGGGCCCCTAACACCCCAGGTGTGGAGAGAGAGGACGCACAGGCACACACAGGTGGGAAAATAAAGGAGCCTGCAGGCTACGGAGAGTGCCTTGTGCTGTGCGTTTTCCAGGACAGCAGCAGCCAGACCCGGTCTCATCACCTGCCCTCGACATCCTTCCCTAGCAGAGGGCGCCAGAGAGCAACCTCGACACTAGGGCCTGAGAGCTGGGATTGGACCGAACGGAGTCTCTGCAAGGCGGAGAGATCTGAGGAGCAGGCACTTAAGCCAATCAGGATCCGGAGAGCCTGGGAGGCATTCTGAGGGGCTGCCTGCCATCCAATCAGGAGATCTGAGACAGCAGCCAGTCAGGAGGAGGAAGACACAGGCAAATCTTGGGAGGGGATCAGAGCAGGCGGCAGGTGCTGGCAAGTGTTGCCAGATTTGGCCTTTTCATGCCCAGTCGGGTGAATTTTTTTTTTTGCCCATTGATTGGAAAGCAAACTGCGTTTGTGTGGCTTTGCCCAGTCCTGGGCTACGTTGGCAGCGGGCCAGCTGTCGACATTGCCGAAGTGGGAACTTGCGTCACCCACTTCTGCAATGGATGCTGGGAAAAGAATAAAAAGGCCATGAAGTATAAATAGAAAGGTGCAGACAAACAAACTAAACTGGAAACCACTACAAGCCAGACTCTCTCTCCCTCCCCCCTTTCACTCCCTTCCCATCTTTCTCCTCTCAGTCTCTCCCACCCTCACCTCAGTTCCTTCCCTCACTCATAACCCTTCACTTCCCACCATGTGACACATCCTGCCAGCATCACTGTCATCTTCTTCCTATTGGCTGGGTGCTGGAATCCCGCTGGCAGGTCAGCTTCAGACCTACCACCGTGCAAGGCCTGTTCTTGCTGGCAGGGGGGTGGGAACCTCCCCAGCAAACCATGCCATGGTGCAGTTCTTCTTGCTGGCGGGGGTTGGGATCCCGCCAGCATGTCGCCCCACGGCATCACGGTGAAGAACAGGTCCTCTTCTTGCTGGCAGGGGTGGGAACCTCCCCAGCAAACCATGCCATGCTGCAGAGTTCTTCTTGCTGGTGAGGGTTGGGAACCCACCAGCAGGTCGCCCTTCGGCATCACGGTGAAGAACAGGTCCTCTTCTTGCTGGCAGGGGTGAGAACCTCGCCTGCGCGTGCTGTAGCCTACATGCCTGACACATGCCAGGCTACACATAGTGTAAATTTTAAAGAGATAGGAGGGCCGGATGAAACATGGAGATGAGGGCTGTAGTTTGCCACCCCTGACTTTGACAGTCATTACTCGTGTGCTCTGCCTCCTCCTCTGGCTCTGACCCTTTCTTGCCTGCCTGCCTGCAGCCAGTGCTGCATAGCATGCAGTTGCTATTGTCTTTATTTATCTGTATAATTTTTTTTTCTATACCGCCTATCATCAATCTAGGTGGTTTACAAATGTTACATATATAAATATAAAATTTTAAAATAAATAAAATACAATACCAATAGAAAATAGTATAAATGTAATACCCTGATTTTTGTAGACATCAGAGTGACTTACATAAAAACAAGTAAACAGTCAATAAGCACCCATCCCACTGTCCATCCTGTCTTCCCCGGTTAAAGTAGCCCATAATCAACCTCACTCCACCCACCCACCCACCCCAGTCCAACCAAGATACAATAAATATGCAAATAATATCCCATAGCTAACCTGACCCGACCCCAACTCACTGTATCAATAAGTTAAAAACGGTCAGTTAGTGTTCACTCTGCTGCCCTGCCCTTTGAGACTCTGCTCTGACCTCTGGCTCCCTTAGTCTGTTTTCCGTCTGCTGGCAGACTGCAGCTGGCCTTGATCTCTCCATGCTGCCTGCAGTCGTTCCGCTGCTTCTCTTTAAGGGAAGCCTTACTTCCCACCACCTGACTTTAATGGACTTCTCCTCCAAGAATTTATCCAATCCTTTTTTAAACCCAGCTACACTAACTGTACTAACCACATCCTCTGGCAACAAATTCCAGAGTTTAATTGTGCATTGAGTAAAAAAGAACTTTCTCCGATTAGTCTTAAATGTGCTACTTGCTAACTTCATGGACTGCCCCCTAGTCTTTCTATTATCCAAAAGAGTAAATAACCGATTCACATCTACCCGTTCTAGACCTCTCATGATTTTAAACACCTCTATCATATCCCCCCTCAGCCGTCTCTTCTCCAAACTGAAAAGTCCTAATCTCTTTAGTCTTTCCTCATAGGGAAGCTGTTCCATTCCCCTTATCATTTTGGTCGCCCTTCTCTGTACCTTCTCCATTGCAATTATATCTTTTTTGAGATGCGGGGACCAGAATTGTACACAGTATTCAAGATGCGGTCTCACCATGGAGTGATACAGAGGCATTATGACATTTTCCGTTTTATTCACCATTCCCTTCCTAATAATTCCTAACATTCTGTTTGCTTTTTTGACTGCCGCAGCACACTGAGCCGACGATTTCAATGTGTTATCCACTATGACGCCCAGATCTCTTTCCTGGGTGGTAGCACCTAATAGGGAACCTAACATTGTGTAATTATAGCAAGGGTTATTTTTCCCTATATGCATCACCTTGCACTTATCCACATTAAATTTCATCTGCCATTTTGATGCCCAATTTTCCAGTCTCACACGGTCTTCCTGCAATTTATCACAATCTGCTTGTGATTTAACTACTCTGCACAATTTTGTGTCATCTGCAAATTTGATAACCTCACTCGTCGTATTTCTTTCCAGATCATTTATAAATATTTTGAAAAGTAAGGGTCCCAAAACAGATCCCTGAGGCACTCCACTGCCCACTCCCTTCCACTGAGAAAATTGCCCATTTAATCCTACTCTCTGTTTCCTGTCTTTTAGCCGATTTGTATTCCGTGAAAGGACATCGCCTCCTATCCCATGACTTTTTACTTTTCCTAGAAGCCTCTCATGAGGAACTTTGTCAAACGCCTTCTGAAAATCCAAATACATTACATCTACCGGGTCACCTTTATCCACATGTTTATTAACCCCTTCAAAAAAGTGAAGCAGATTTGTGAGGCAAGACTTGCCCTGGGTAAAGCCCTGCTGACTTTGTTCCATTAAACCATGTCTTTCTATATGTTCTGTGATTTTGATGTTTAGAATACTTTCCACTATTTTTCCTGGCACTGAAGTCAGGCTAACCGGTCTGTAGTTTCCCGGATCACCCCTGGAGCCCTTTTTAAATATTGGGGTTACATTAGCCACCCTCCAGTCTTCAGGTACAATGGATGATTTTAATGATAGGTTACAAATGTTTACTTTCTCTATGAGAGGTGAGTGGTAACCCAGGAACTCCAACAAATAAATAAACCAATTAATTACGGTAATTAGTTCAACTGAAGTCCTGTTCAAAATGGTAGACTGATCAGTGTCCAGGGTCAATTGCATAGGTGTTACCATAGGAATGGGGGGAAGAGGGGATAAGTGCACCCCCTAAAAATGACTTGCCCCTCTTCCCTTCCTACTCTTTCTAGTCTTGTCCTTCCGTAAATCCCTCAATTACCCCCTCTGTGACCTGGTTCCTCTGCTCTTAGTAGGAAAGTGATGCTGGTGGCCCAGTACTTCTAACCCATTTCTTTTGGTGCAGACAACCTCTCCCTCCCACTGTGTGGTTCACACCAGTACCAGGACTCAGAAGGGGTAGACAGAAGAGAAAACGGTGAGAGCAGGGAGATAGAAGACTGGTAGGTATCTGAAAGGTGAAAAGAAGGGAACTGAGGACTGGAGAGAGTGAAAGAAGGGTGAATCTAGCTAAGACTAGCTAGAGAGGCAAGGCAGAGAAAAGTGGAGACAAATGAGATAAAAGTTAAAGATTAATGTTAGAGAAAGATGTAGAGGAAGATATGAAGAAGATAGGAAAGAGAATAAATGGATAATAGGGATGTGCATTCATTTTAAATGTACAAAACGTGATAAATAAGGGCAATTTGTGTCATTCAGGGGCTCCAAAGCAGGGAGTTAATTAACTCTGGTGCAACCCCAGCAGATGGCGTCCGACATCAGAGCAGCGAGGCCTTGGCTCTGGGCCTTGGCCTGATCCTGGGCCGAGGCTCAGGCATTGGGTCCTGGCCTCCAGGCCCGGTACTGGCATCAGGTCTGGTGTCCGGGATGAGGCCCTGGCATTGGGATCTAGCATCTGGGCTGGCTGTGGCATCAGGCCTGTGCTCATGTCAAGTTTCTGGCATCGGGAACCGGCCCCCGGGCTGGGCCGCGTTGCCAGGCCTAGGCATGGGTCAAGGCCCCGGCACAGATTCTGGACCCGAGTTCCGGCCTAGGCTGAGACCCAGGCGTTGGGACCCGCCCAGACTCCGGCTGAGGCGTTGACCTTGCGAAGGCTGGAGCTGAGGTTGTGGTGACCTATTGCATCCTCGCTCTACACAAGGCTGAGGCTTCGACCTGGACGTGAGCCTAGGCCTTGCAGACAGATCCCCACCAGACTAGGAAAGTGAAGGCTGGGGTTCCTGGTCCTGGCATTTTTCTGCGTGAGAGGGATGGCTGGTGGGGGCGGGAGGCCTTGGGAGGACCCATTTTCTTTTTTTAGGGGGTTTTTTTTTTTAATGTTTGATTTGTTTTTTTTATCACATGAATGAACTGAATTACACATTCCATGAAGTGAAATTCGTGGGCAAAAAAACCTCCAGAAAATGAACTGAAAACAAATTTTATCATCCCTCCCCTCCCCTAATGGATAATGGAAAGGATACCCTGGAAAAGTGTGAATGGCTGACAAGAGGAAGGTGGACAAGAGAGATCAAAATCAATGTGATTGGAGAATAAAATACCTAGAAAGCTAAGGGCCTCATTCACTAAGCCTCAATAAGCTATTAACACATGAAAGCTGCTGTTTATCGCACGATAGTCACCTGTCATAACAGTATCATACGATATTAAGGATATTGCAAGATATTTAACCCAAAAACCTGCCCCTATTCGAAATAGCTGCTTTACATGCATTTGCATGCATAATTTTTTCAAACACATGTAAAGTAGGAAGTACATAGGTAATCAAACGTAAATAAAATAACATAAGGGAAAGTACACTATTTTATCTGCAAAGCAGGAGTTGTAAATATTTTTCTGTGGGAGCAGAGCATCTCCTGCGTTGATATTTAAAGTGCCCCGAGGCCTTACGCAGAAGCACACCAGCATGTGCAAAACCCCCCCCCCCCCCAGGGGTCCGAGTCGACCTCAGTCCACCTGCGCACCTGAGGCAACATAAAAATTAAATATTTAAAAAATCTGTTTTCCATCACATAGCGACACCCCTCCCCCCTTGCCAGACCCTTCCACCTATTTCAGAATTGCTCCCCAATCAATTAACTCCCGATCTATAAAGTCCCCTCAAACCCAACAACAGCTGCCCCACCCTGGACCCCCCCCCCAATACAAAATATTTCATAAGAACATAAGAAATTGCCATGCTGGGTCAGACCAAGGGTCCATCAAGCCCAGCATCCTGTTTCCAACAGAGGCCAAACCAGGCCACAAGTACCTGGCAAGTACCCAAACATTAAATAGATCCCAAGGTACTATTCCTTACTGATTAATAGCAGTTTATGGAACTTATACAAACCTTTTTTAAACCCAGTTACATTAACTGCCATAACCACATCCTCTGGCAGTGAATTCCAGAACTTAACTATGCGCTGAGTGAAAAAGAATTTTCTTTGATTTGTTTTAAATGAGCTACTTACTAACTTCATACAGTGCCCCATAGTCCTTCTATTATCTGAGAGAGTAAATAACCAATTTACATTAACTTGTTCAAGCCCTTTCATGATTTTGTTGTCTTCTATCATATGCTTTGGTGAACATCCATGTTTTCAGTTCTTTTTTGAAAGTTTTTAAGCTTTCTTGTGTTCTGAGTTCGATTGGGAGGGTGTTCCAGAGTTTAGGGCTGCCAAGAGAATTGCTCTCTTTTGAGTTGAGGTGAGTTGTTTAGCTCGAGCAGGTGGAGTCTTTAATAGTCCTTTATTTGCTGATCTTAGGTTTCTGTTTGGAGCGTGCAATTTTATGGAAGAACTTAGCCAGTTTGTTTGTTTTTCGTATATAATTTTGTGTAGTATGGATAGTATTTTGTATTCTATCCTGAATTTTATTGGGAGCCAGTGCAGTGATTATAAGTGTAGGAGTAATGTGATCATGTTTTTTTGCTCCAGTGATTTTATATGTGTTCTCTGTGAAGCCTTTTGCTACGTTTAGTTAAATGTAAACTGAGATGATGTTCCCAACGTATTTCGGTATATAAAAATGCTTAAATAAATAAATAAATGAATAAATAAACAAATATGTTTATTCACCCATTCAAAAAAATGTAGATTTGTGAGGCAAGATTTCTCTTAGGTAAATCCATGCTGGCTGTGTCCCATCAAACCAGGCCTATCTAAATATTTTGTGATTTTAGTCTTCATAACAGTTTCCACGATTTTTCCTGGCAGTGAAGTCAGGCTCACTGGTCTATAGTTTCCCGGATCGCCCCTGGAGCCCTTTTTAAATATCGGGGTTACATTGGCCATTTTCCACTCTTCAGGTACATGGGATGATTTTAATGATAGGTTACAAATTAATTGAAATAGGTCTGAAATTTCATGAAGAAATATTCCCTGATGTTGGTTCTGAATCATCCTTGCTGGAGTTTCATTCCGTGAACTCTAGTTCTGATTTCTTTCCAACAGAGAAGGTTTGTTGAATGTGCATCATTAAAACCTTTCAGGTATCTGAAGGTCTTTATCATATCTCCCCTGCACCTCCTCTCCTCCAGGGTATCCATATTTAGGTCCTTCAACCTCTCCTCATAGGTCATATGATGGAGACCTCCCACCATTTTGGTCGCCCTTCTCTGGACCACCTCCATCCTGTCTCTGTCCCTTTTGAGATTCGGTCTCCAGAACTGAACAGAGTACTACAGGTGAGGCCTCACCAAGGACCTATACAACGGGATTATCACCTCCTTTCTCTTACTAGATATTCCTCTCTCTATGCAGCCTGGCATTCTTCTGGTTTTATCTGTCGCCTTGTCACATTGCTTCGCCGTCTTCAGATTGCTAGACACTATCACCAGAAAAATCATAATCACAAAAGCCACAGTCTCTTTATCCATGGTGATTGATCTACTAGTTATTCTACCTTCCTCTGAACAAGTGTCCAGACAAAAACCCTTCCCAAGAAGAGAGGAAAATTTTTCTTCTTCTTCTAGCATATGCTAGAAGGGAACAAATATCCAAAAATCTCTCTCCCATCAGATAGTACTAATTCTCTTTCCAAAATATCTGGACTTCAATGACTTACTTGAGTGGGTTCAGGCCTTGGGTATGAGGACTACTGAACCCATGGCCATAGTGAAAATGTAGGATGAGGTCACTCCTTGTGAGAAGTGGAGGCTGAGGCCCAGAAACGAGCATCTGTGGCTGGGTCTAAACCAGTTTCTCCTTTATCCTGGGCTAAGTGTGTAAAGGCATGGGAGGTTTTCAGAAATCAAACAAAGCCCAGTGCGATAGCCAAAGAAATCGCAAAGGGGCCTTATAGTCTGGTCACCGACAAGCCTAGAGTGGACTTCCATACTGGTTGGCTTGTTATGGAAACCATGGAAGATTACCTGCTGTTGGCACTGATGGGAGATTTGAAGGGACCTTAACATGTAGAGTCTCAGTGATTTTTTCTAAACTGTCTGGAGACTCATCTTGCCCCAGTTTGGTGTGAATCTCTGGGGACCAGAGACAGTGAAATTTGCTGGGCTACTTTCAGAAGATTCGAACTAATTGTGCCTGACCCCCTCCTGTTACGCTCCGCAGCCACAGATGGCTGTGACCTCTGTTGCTCACCTCCTTTTTCTCTGCCTTGGCTCAGTTGGGCGAACTTGCGGCCTCTGCCAGCTACTGCTGGCCTTCTTGCCTCTGTTCCTGGGCCCACCTGAGCAGCATGGATGCCACCAACCGCCATCTTACCCTTGGGGTCCCCTAGGCGCGCGCGCGCTTCCGGGCCTGCTTTAACCACGTCATGGCGGGAACCTCAGGGGTGTCCACCTCAGATGACATCACACATCTTGGATATTTAAGCCCACCGGCCCAGACAACTGACGACTTGGCAATGAGTTCATCTTGCTGAATCCACCTACTCTTACTTCAGTGCTTGTTCCGGTTCCTGTGAGACTTCTGGGTACCCGCTCCTCGGGGGCCCTTCCTCGTCTCTCCGCTCCTCGGAGGGCCTTTACCCGGATGTCTGCCTGCCTCGCTTCCTGAGGCTTTCTATGGAACTACTCCTTTGTCTTCAGTCACTGTGGGTAACCACGCTGTGGACCACTGCTGTGATATCTATGTGGGAATCCTCTCCGGTGTACCCCACTCTGTGGACCATTGCTGTGATATCGCCAGAGGAGCCGTCTCTGGTTCTACCCCGCCCTGCAGACCTTTGCTGAGATATCACTAGAAGAACCTCGCCGGTGTACCCTGCCCTGCGGACCAGTGCTGTGATATCCTACAGGAACCCTTGCCGGTGTACCCCGCTCTGCGGACTACTACCGTGACCTCCCACCGAGGAACCCTCTTTGTACCATCTCTACAGACCCTGTGTGACTTCAGTGACTGTACTTTCGCTCGGTGTCCCCTTCTCCTCGGGTAGTGCCGCATCTATTAAATGACTCCAGTTGTCTCGAGCTGAGTCTGACATCAGCACCTGCGCTGTTGCTTCGTGGCCCACCTCTTGGGGGTCACCGTCTCTCCTTCTCCTTTTCTCTTCTGCAGTAAACCATCCCGCAGCCGAGACCTCGCCTCCCGACGGTGAGGCTCAGTGGGGCTCCTCCCCTGGGTGGTACCATCTCTCACCTCGGCCAAAGGGCCCATATACCCACAAATCCTAACACTTCCATTCAGATTTCTATTGCAAACAAGAGGTTGGAGGGGAATCAGTTCTTGCCGAATTGTTCATGGGAGGAGAACATGGAGAAGCACTGGGACTACCCCTATGTTCCCCTCAAATTAATGTATTACATCAAGGCACACTGAGATAAATAACTCAGGATGGAGATACTGGAAAAGATGTAGCAAGATCCCCTTTATAAAGATCACCCAATGTTACAGGAACCTTAAATTTATTTTTTATTTAAGTTTTTATTTTATCCCGAAGTATAGCTAGGTGCCAAAGAGGACAAGTGAGCCCCCAAACAGTATTTGGTCTCCCAGGTGTTGCCGGGAGAGCTGATATGGAAAAACCACATCCATGCTGGTAGAGTTAAGAGAAGAGGAGTAACTGGACTGTCCCAGAGGAGTGTTGCTCTTTGTTTTGGGCTACAGCGCAAAGAAAGTGGAAGGAGAAACAAGGAGTCGTTTGCCTGTTTCTTTGTGTTTTATGTCAGGTGCTGTGGTTAACATAGAAACATAGAAATGATGGCAGAAAAAGACCAATCGACCCATCCAGTCTGCCCAGCAAGCTCCCACACTTATTTTCCCAAACTTATCTGTTTCACCAGCCACCAAGTTCAGGGCTCTTGTTGGTAACTGTTTGATTCGAATTTCCTGCCATCCCCTGTCGTTGATGCAGAGAGTAATGTTGGAGCTGCATCAAAGGTGAGCATAAGGCTTATGGTTGAGGGTAGTAACTGCCGCATCAAGCAAGTTACCCCGATGATTATTTACCCCGACTGCACAGATCGATGCCTTGTTGGATGATGTCTGAATGCAAATCCTGTTTTCCTCACTTCCCCCTACTGTTGAAGCAGATAGCAACGCTGTATCTGCTTTCAAAGTGATGTATCAGGCTTAATTGGTTTAGGGTATAACCACTGTAATAAGCAAGCTACCCCCACGATTGTTCACCCAGATTGTGAAGTTCAGTCCTTGTTGGTTGTTATCTGAATGCAAATCCTCTTTTCCACATTTCCCTTTGCCGTTGAAGCAGAGAGCAGTGTTGGGGTTGCATTAACTGTGCAAGGGATTTTTTTGAGTAAGGGTAGTAATCACCAAGTAGTAGTTAACATTCCAGCAAGCCACCCCCATGCCTGGTTTGCCCAGAAGTGTGCCTGGCCATGTTTACCCTCCGGAGAGTTCTAGATCACCGCAGCTGGGAAGAGACTGTCTTTTCCCCTGTCAGGGAACCCCAGGGGGTCATGGGACCTTATGTGGCCTTTGACCCTCCCCGTGTGGCTCTGTGCCAACAACATGGGGTTGAATCCCCAAAACTGGACCCAAACCTATTAGGATGACACATGCTGGGACACTGGGTCAGAGGTGGTTCAGAGAGGAGAGTGTTCCCTAACACCATGCTGAGACACTGGTTTAATACTGGATCAGAGGGAAGAGCGCCCCCTAAAGCTTTGCTGGGACACTGGGTGAGTTCTGGCCCACAGGGAGGAATGCACTTTACACCAGAGAGAAGAGTGCCCCTAACTCCATGCCGAGCCATTGAGTCAGCGCTGGCTCAGGAGCTAGGATAAAGCAGGCACTTCCAAGATACACAATGTTTCTGTAAACATCACCTAGCATTCAGAATTTACCTGGCTGGCTTGAAACAAAAGTCCATGTTGGTTGCATAATTCTTCAGCCGGCTGACTGTCAAGAGACAGGTATAATGTTACAATACCAGGTGGTGCCAGCACACTGCAGCACCCAGGCTCCGAACATGTCGGGAAACCAGCGCAGAAAGGGTGCAGCAGTTAAAAATGCCTGAGCTAGCCGAACTGTATCAGGTGGTCCGGCATGTTACAGGCAGCGGTTCCGGACGCCAGGATGGTGAACCCCCGTGGCCTCGCCAGAGGCACACCTTTTGTCATGAGAGCTGTCTTGTACTGAGAGTTCACCTCAGGTCAGCGATGTGCATTATATAAGCAGGGCTTCATGCAACGGATGCGATCAGGTTTAATTGGCACACGTCCAACCACCCAGAACTCTGCAAGTCGTCGGCGCGACGGGCCCTTTCACTCCCTGCCTTTTTTTTGTTTCGCTGAATGAAGTTTGTTATTGAGTTTACCCGCGAAGTCTCGCCTTCGCTTACCCACGTTGCATCGCGGCGCCACCACCATGCAGTGACACGGTAAGAATCAGCAATCGAAACTCAAAGAATGACCACAGATCAGATAATGCACTGCATCAAGTCCTGCCGGATGAATGCACAATGCGCAGGACTCTCTGCACCCCCTGTGCTTAAGGCTCTTTCCTGCTATCGGCGCACGCCTTTCTCTACAGCCTTCTGAAAGCTGCGTTAAACCCTCACAGGTTACTAACACTGGATGGTACATCCGCCATTTAACAGCTAAACATTCTCATTACCAAGCCCTCGTTTGCATGCACATTAGCATTGCTGCTGGGAAGCTGGCAATAATGTCACTATGCATGCAATGATCGTTAATGCTGGTCATGCATAGGCATTAGCTAATGCTCACTCAACGCACAATAAAGCTCTGGAATTTGTTGCCAGAGGATGTGGTTAGTGCAGTTAGTGCAGCTGGGTTCAAAAAAGGTTTGGATAAGTTCTTGGAGGAGAAGTCCATTAACTGCTATTAATCAAGTTTACTTAGGGAATAGCCACTGCTATTAATTGTATCAGTACCATGGGATCTATTTAATGTTTGGGTACTTGCCAGGTTCTTGTGGCCTGGATTGGCCTCTGTTGGAAACAGGATGCTGGGCTTGATGGACCCTTGGTCTGACCCAGCAAGGCAATTTCTTATGTTCTTAATGTGCGTTTTAACGTGGGGGTTGGTGCTATCGCTCATTAGTACACTGGGCCCTGTGCCGGGTGCACTTTCTTGAATTGTTTTCACAGGGCTCTGTACAAAGTGAGCCATCGCATTGCTCTCCAAGAAAGGCCTCGCAAGCTGCAAAGCATAAAAAGAACAATCCGTACCCTTCCCTCCTGGGTTCCTCTGCTGTTTTAATCATTTTCTCCTGTGCTGTTTGATAAAAAAAAAAAAAAAGTTAATACAAAACAAAAACATTTACAATACAAAGAAAAATCAGTTGGGGATAGATGGGTGACCATTTTAGTTTCCAAAATGGTCGCCCATCATTGCAGGCGATCTCAGCATTGCAGGCACAAGGCTGCGAAGGCAGATAAAGACAGGATGGGGGGGTTCATACAACCCCTTAGCAAGCTGAGGCACAGCATTACTGGGAAAAAACCTGTTTGGAGTATGATTGATATTAGATGCCTGTCTAAATCTACGAGGCAGCTGTGCCACACGGTACGTCCAGAAGTATGAAACGCCGGCGTGTTCAGCCCTACTGGTGATGCTTTGTGAAAGAAGGAGCTAAGAGGTGCGGAGTCTCCGGGATGTACGGCTGGGGACAGGACGCCAAGCTCCTGGTGAGGCCCAGAGCACTTGGGAGGAAGATGAGGACCGCATTAATAGGAGACGTTCAAGTCTGGTGAGAACGATTAAACTGTGAGTTACAAGAGGATCGTCCTGACGCACACTTTAAGGGAGCCTGAGTCCCTCTGTAAGTCTGCCCAGTTAGAAGGAAGAGAACCCTAGGGAGAAGAGAAGAGCAGGACCCATAATCTCTAAGGAGGCCAAGAAGAGATCAGCCTGCCTGAGTGTCCATGAGGAATATGGAGTAAAGCCCCAGGGATCTCTTGGGGGCATTTGAGCAACCGCTGTCCCAGTTCTCAGCACACATTTGGGATATGAGATGTGCACAGTGTAACCTTTGGTTATCTCCCCTGTCCCCACCACTCCAACACACACACACACACACACAACCTGTCTCCCTGAAGTCTGTAATCTAACCCCGGGCTGAATATAGAGGGGAGATTTGGAAGGAGAAAGACAGGGAAGACGCAGAGAAAAGCCTGCGTGAGGGAGAGAGAAACATGGAGGATGTTTGCATGAGAAAGGAGGTGGTGTACTGTGTATGGAAATGTGTTTGGGTGTGTGAGAAAGAGGCTGTGTGTTTGGGTGGGGTGTGTATATATATATACATGGGGGTGTATATATATATATATATATATATACCCCCCAAACACACAGCCTTTCTCATGCATACATCCTCCATGTTTCTCTCTCTCTCTCTCTCTCTCTATATATATATATTAGAGAGGTTTTACCGGAGATAGAGAACAAAATTGTGTGTGAGAGGGGCTGCTGTTGGTGTGTGTGTGACGATGGTTGAAATAATTAATAGAGGTCTATATTCAAAGGGGTTTGGATATCAACCTCTATTATTTATGAAGTTGAGACTTAGCCGGACAAGCTCTTAGGTTTTGAAATTCCAGCTAAAAACGGACTGGGGCATTCCAGTGTGGAGCAAAGTTATCTGGCTTAACTAATCTCTAGATTCATCAAAATGCTATAAATATAGCAGAAATAGCTGGGGGTGGGGAAAGAACTTTAATAGGGTAAATAGGACTCTCTATATAAGAACATGCCATGCTGGGTCAGACCAAGGGTCCATCAGGCCCAGCATCCTGTTTCCAACAGAGGCCAATCCAGGCCATAAGAACCTGGCAAGTACCCAAGCATTAGATAGATCACAAGCTGCTACTGCTTATTAATTACCTTCTTAGCAGTTTATGGATTTTTCCTCTAGGAATGTATCCAAACCTTTTTAAACCCAGCTACCACTAACTGCTGTAACCACATCCTCTGGCAATGAATTCCAGAGCCTAACTATGCGCTAAGTGAAAAAGAATTTTCTTCAATTTGTCTTACATGAGCTACTTGCTAACTTCATGGAGTATCCCCTGGTCCTTCCATTATCTGAGAGAGTAAATAACCGATTTACATTAATTTGTTCAAGTCCTTTCATGATTTTGTAGACCTCTATCATATCCCCCCTCAGTCGTCTCTTCTCCAAGCTGAACAGCCCTAACCTCTTCAGCCTTTCCTCATAGGGGAGCTGTTCCATCCCCTTTATCATTTTGGTCGTCCATCTCTGTACCTTCTCCAGTTTTTGAGATGCAGCAACCAGAATTGTACACAGTATTCAAGGTGTGGTCTCACCATGGAGCGATACACAGACATTATGACATGCACTGTTTTATTTGCTTTCCCTTCCTAATAATTCCTAACATTCTGTTTGCTTTTTTGAATGCCACAGCACAAAAAAGGCTAAGAATAGATGCATGCCTGAGTGTCCATATGAAATATGGAGAAAAGCACCAGGGATCTCTATGTGGCATTTGAGAAACCTCTGAGTTCTCAGGACGCATTTGGGGTGAGAGATGTGCACTGTAGCCCTGTAGATGGGCACATTCAACTCAGGGTGGGTTTGGGAGAGGGGAGGTGTTACATTAACTCCAGATTTCTCTCTCTCTCGCCATCACTCTTCCTGCGACAATAGCTGCAGTAGTATTTGGACATTAAATCCCATGTTACTGTGTGTTACTCAGATAGCTGGGCATATTCAGTGATGCACATGTGCTGCTGCTGCACATCTGGTATAAGATATCCAGATAGGTTTATCCAGCTAGCTTAGCAGGCCACCCTGCCGCTGAATATGTATCTCACCATTTTTTTAAATCAAGTGTATAAGGGGGGAGTTCTGGGAGAAGTGATCAACAACTGAGAGGAGCCGTGCTCTGTGCCACTCCTCAGCGTTGCAGGGTAAGATATCTTCCTTCTCCCACCTCCTGACCCCTCCCCTCTCCCGGTCCTAGCTATGGTCCATGTCCACTTATGGCCTCTTCATTTGTAGATGTTTCTTCTGGTGGAACCTCATCATTCTTAGTGCATTATGCATGAACAGGGGCATACACTGTCTCTGTGTCCTGCTTAACCCTCACCTGGTCATCTTGCACAGAGGAGGGTGAGACTGAGCAGAATAACAATAATTATACAACTTTTCATTTGCCTGAAGAGCTTGTGCATCAGAGGAGCTTTTGCCAACTCACAGAATGGACCATTCAGGTGTGAACAGGCCCGGTAGAGGAGGTAACTCTGGAGAAAGTCTTTCTTGGTTGAGGGTTGTCCAAGGTTCATTTTAGCTTCTGCTGCCTGCCTCTGTTCCACCCCAGCGCTCTGAGAGGACCTGTGTGCCCTGGCTCCCAGCAATATTCCACCTGCTGCCGCTGGAGTCCCGCCCCGTCCCATGATGTCATCTGGAGCACCAGCCCCTTTAAATCTGGGCCGAGGATGCCGGAGAGGCGCAAGCCTCTATCGCGCGCCCGAGGCAGCTCAGCATAAGAGCTTGCCCCTTTGCGCGCGCCCGAGCGGGTGACTGTCTGCATTGTGTCTTTGCTATCAACGTGGAGAGTCCTATCATGTCCGGAGAAGGAGGCCACAGACTCCCTCCACCGACAGGGTCAGCTCTGATCAGTATGCCACGTCCACCCTATAAACGTCTCACCTGAACAACAGCTTTTACCATGCTGTTGATCAAAGCTCGGTGTATTTCCAAAACGTCTATGGCGTTATACCATTTGTTGACAAAAGTTCATCCAGACAGTCTCTGCGTCACTGAGACATGGGATGACACAAAACGATACACCTGTTCTGAATCAATGTTACCCCCGCTGCTTTTACATTTCCCAACCCCCAAATCAATCCACAGGCGGCAGAAATATTTAAGAAATCCCTGACATTTTCTCTAATCTCCACTACAATTGCACTGCCATATGAAGTTGTGATGGTGGAATCTAGAAGTCTCTTTATATATCTTGTCTATTGCTCTCCCGCACCCCCCATCTCTTCAACCACAATAAACCTCTGACTGAGTTTCTCACAAATGCCTCTCTTGTGCCTGAAAAAAAAACTAACTTATCAGGGGATTTCAATTTGCATGTAGATCAATCACCCCAATCTGCTGCATGTGAGAGTTTTTTGGAAGTCTTAGGTGTCTGCTACTGGCAGCAAATAATATCTTCCCCGACTAACAGAACAGGACATACTCTGGACATGTTGTTCATAAACCCTCTATGTTTTCATTTAATCCAGCTGATTTAATTATTACCACAGACCCATGGTCTGAACATTCTCTTGTCCAATTGACATTAATCATTAAAGTTATGTCCTGTGATAGTCCCTCAGATGATTCACCTACTTATAAGCATGCTCATATAGATCCTGACTTGTTTAAAGAAGAAATACACTCTTGCAAGGCTACTGTCTCAGACGATAACCTCGATTATTTGGTTAATGTGTGGCACAATGCCATACTAACTGATTATAGAAAAATATCAAAAAATGTAAATGTCAAAACATAACAAAAATGAATAATCAAGAGAACCAACTACAACAAAAATCAAGCTCAATAATATATATTAAACCACAAGAACATCTAAAACTTCACAAAGCAAATATATGAAAAACATGCATCTACACTAGCTGAAGATCCCAAAAAAGACAGCTATAAATAAACATAAAAAACAAACAAAAAGAAGAAAATTATATATAAACCCAGGATAATGACAAACGCTACCAAAACAAAAATCCCCACCAGCATCTTCACAACCAGGGAAAATCCAAAGCCCACTGCATTGAAACAGACACAGCAGTGAGCTGTTTGGCCTGGCAGTGTCTGTCTCTATGCAGTGGGCTTTGGATTTTCCCTGGTTGTGAAGATGCTGGTGGGGGATATTGATAAATATCCTATTTGAATGCTGGCTTATCCCTGGACAACTTGATGGACTCCCTTGATGAAATCCTTATGGGCGAAATGTGTCGGGTCACCTTGAAGACTAAATTCTTCATTTCTACCAGTATAGTCTCTTGATGATATCCATAGGCCATTTGGAGGATTGATGAAATAATATTATGAAGATTTATTATTCAGCTTAAATTAAAAAAAGCATTTTCTTCCCTTTTTTTCTCTTTTAATTTTTTCCTTTTTTCTGTTTTTTTTTGGATTTTTTTGTTGGTAGTGTTTGTCGTTGTCCTGTGTGTATATATAATAATTTTGTTCTTTTTGTTTGTTTTTTTGTATTTATATTGTCTTTTTTGAGTCCTCATTCAGCTAGGGTAAATGCATACTTTTTATGCTTTTGCTTTGCAATCTATAAGATTTTTTTTGTGGTTTAATGCATATGATTGAGCTTGATTTTTTTTGTATTTATTGAATATTCACCTTTGTTATGTTTTGACAATCGAATAAAGAATTTTTGATATTTTTGTATAATGAGTTAATGTATGGCTTTATTTATGTTTTTGTGAGTGTCTCACTAGCCATATGTTTTTAAAACCGTTTTATGATTACAATGCCGTACTAGCCTCAACTGATAAGATAGCCCTGCGGAAGGTGAGGGCATCAAAGCGGAAGTCCTAGGCGGCTTGGAATACTCCCAATTTACAACTATGAAAGCAGGCATGGCATAGAACTAGTACACCTCAAACGCTAGCGGTATATCGTCAGCTCCTCTCACAATATAGCAGTGCCATTAATGATGGGATCACAGCCTCTATCAATTATATGTTTTTTACAAATTGTATATGTTTGGTCAAGTATTGGTCACATTGTTATTACTTGCCATTTCATTGTATCATTAGTGATTCTGAAATAATTTAAGTTTTTGTAACTATTTATTAAAGATATTTGTAACATATTCTATGCATTTTATGGTTCCTTCAAAAGTCTCAGATAACATTGTAATTGGAATCTAGGTTTTCTACCTTTGTTGATTTGTACCTTATGTGACGAATGATGACAACAGCACAAGGCAGGGAGTCCATATCTTAATGAGGTAATCAGTTGGCTTGGGTGAAAGCGGCCATGAACAGGTGTGTTTCTGCGGCCTTCTTGAATTCTTCTGTATCATTCAGGGTGTGTAAGGTCATTCCCAGTTTTACCAATCAGTCCACCAGTTTGCCCAGTCCATCTCAAGATCATCCAGACTGCTCTGGTTCTTCAGCCTGCCACCACTGTCTTACCTGGGGGGGAAGGGAGGCTCCCCAGGGGGAAGGAAGGGGATTTTTGGAAAAGGTCCATGGGGAGGGGAAGAGCAGCAGTGTGAAGGAACAGATGACAGGAGGTTGGGGGATGGGAAGAAGGCTTTGCTGCTGTAGAGCCAGAAGTGCGGGTCCAAGAACAGATCCCTGAGGCACTCCACTGTTTACCATTCTGCACAGAGAACACACACCATTTAATCCTACTCTCTGCCCTCTTTTAAGCACTTTGCAATCCACAGAAGGTTACCGCCTCCTATCTCGTGACATTTTAGTTTTCTTAGAAGCCTCTCATGAGGGACTTTGCCCACTGCTCTTCCACTTCCCCTAAATTTTCCTCTCCAGCTAACAACTGCCTGAGGTACTCTCCCATTTTAACAGGGTTCGTTTTTCTAAAGCCCGAGACCCTCATTTTAGAATGAGCATTCATCTCCTGCACTCTAATACTGGACCACGCAACCAGCCAAAGATAGGATGAAAGAGCTGAGGAGAAGTGAAGGTAAAACCAGAGATCAAGTAAGGTCTGTGGTATTGTAATGAGAAGGGAAATGGGTGGAGTAGAAGAGCCTTGAGGTCTCTATCTGTCGTCAGATTCCAGGTACACCAGATAAGCTATCTTGCTAAGGCTGTAGTGGAATGCAATTAATGAGTGTGTGTCACTAGAAGCAATCACATACTTTCACATATGAAAATGTATGCATGCCAGCTAAATTCATATAAGGTGGGGTTATGGTTAGACAAAAAAAATACCCATAGATCCCAGGCTTCTCCTGCATCTGCTCTGCCAGCTGTGCTGCAGGTGTGGCTGTGCTAGTCCTGGCCAGGATACTTTACCCACAATTCCTTCTAAGGTGATGGCACATTAATTACTGCACAGAGATAGCCTCTATTGCCACCCACCCAACTGGCTTCTTGCCACCGTGACAAGGATTAGAAACACCCAGTATTCAATTCATTGTGGGCACAAATCCAAGAAAAGACTGACTACAGTGCTTACCCAAAAACCTACATTAAATGTAACAAGTAGGAGACATAATCGGATTGAATGGTCCTGAGCAGGGGTGTGGGGACATATTGGCCAGTTTGTAATGTCTGTCTTATAGATGGTAAGGAACAGAAGGTCTGTTTAATCTGCTCAGTTTAGTTTCTTTTGTGATCCTGTAGACCCAGGTGATTTCTGGCTTTCTCTTCACTTCTTTACAACTAAGGATCTTCTGTCCTAACGCCAGTTGTGAAGAAGTGAAAAGAAAGCCATGGATGAACTGGAGTCCATGGTATTGCACCAAGTATGAAACTTTGGCGATTCAATGAGCCCTTAATGTCTTCATGTTGGTAAATGCAGAAATTGACAGCAACTGAAGACCTCGCCAGACCATCCAGTGGGCCATTTTGCCTTCCTTTTGCAACACCGCAGATCTTAATTGATCTCAGATATGAACAGCTTGAGTGTTTACCATGTTTGAATTGTCCAACCCAACTGCAGTTGACTTGTTATTGACTACACTAGTTGGTCTCCCATAGTGTTCTGCTTTCGTGGATTGCAAACTGGCTAAAAGACAGGAAACAGAGAGTAGGATTAAATGGGCAATTTTCTCAGTGGAAGGGAGTGGACAGTGGAGTGCCTCAGGGATCTGTATTGGGACCCTTACTTTTCAATATATTTATAAATGATTTGGAAAGAAATACGACGAGTGAGATAATCAAATTTGCAGATGACACAAAATTGTTCAGAGTAGTTAAATCACAAGCAGATTGTGATAAATTGCAGGAAGACCTTGTGAGACTGGAAAATTGGGCATCCAAATGGCAGATGAAATTTAATGTGGATAAGTGCAAGGTGATGCATATAGGGAAAAATAACCCGTGCTATAATTACACAATGTTGGGTTCCATATTAGGTGCTACAACCCAAGAAAGAGATCTAGGTGTCATAGTGGATAACACACTGAAATCGTCGGTGCAGTGTGCTGCGGCAGTCAAAAAAGCAAACAGAATGTTGGGAATTATTAGAAAAGGAATGATGAATAAAACAGAAAATGTCATAATGCCTCTGTATCGCTCCATGGTGAGACCGCACCTTGAATACTGTGTACAATTCTGGTCGCCGCATCTCAAAAAAGATATAATTGCGATGGAGAAGGTACAGAGAAGGGCTACCAAAATGATAAGGGGAATGGAACAACTCCCCTATGAGGAAAGACTAAAGAGGTTAGGACTTTTCAGCTTGGAGAAGAGACGACTGAGGGGGGATATGATAGAGGTGTTTAAAATCATGAGAGGTCTAGAACGGGTAGATGTGAATCGGTTATTTACTCTTTCAGATAGTAGAAAGACTAGGGGGCACTCCATGAAGTTAGCATGGGGCACATTTAAAACTAATCGGAGAAAGTTCTTTTTTACTCAACGCACAATTAAACTCTGGAATTTGTTGCCAGCGAATGTGGTTAGTGCAGTTAGTATAGCTGTGTTTAAAAAAGGATTGGATAAGTTCTTGGAGGAGAAGTCCATTACCTGCTATTAAGTTCACTTAGAGAATAGCCACTGCCATTAGCAATGGTTACATGGAATGGACTTAGTTTTTGGGTACTTGCCAGGTTCTTATGGCCTGGATTGGCCACTGTTGGAAACAGGATGCTGGGCTTGATGGACCCTTGGTCTGACCCAGTATGGCATTTTCTTATGTTCTTATGTTCTTATTGGTGGGTGAGTGAACAGTTTGCTGTTGTATTACTCAGTTAAAATGCCCTCCCTCCCCTTCTGGCCTGCAGTGTGCATGAACAGCTATGACCCTTATATGATTTGTGCTCTGTCACTCACTGATAAGTTACATGCCTTACTCTTCCCTACTAATGTCCCCAAACCTCAGGGTATGTCTCAGTGGCCTTCCATCTCCCCGGATTTCCTATCAGAATTTTAAACCACACGTTTCTTGCTATTACCAAAGAAAGAAAAAGTCATGGGATAAGAAACGATGTCCTTTCGTAGATTACAAACTGATTAAAAGACAGGAAACAGAAAGTAGGATTATATGGTCAATTTTCTCAGTGGAAAAGGGTAAACAGTGGAGTGCCTCAGGGATCTGTACTTGGACTGGTGCTTTTCAATATATTTATAAATGATCTGGAAAGGAATACGACGAGTGAGGTTATCAAATTTGCAGATGATACAAAATTATGCAGAGTAGTTAAATCACAAGCGGATTGTGATAAATTGCAGGAGGTACTTGTGATCCTGGAAGATTAGGCTTCCAAAGGGCAGATCGAGTTTAACATGGACAAGAGCAAAGTGATGAATATAGGGAAAAATAACCCATGCCATAGTTACACAATGTTAGGTTCCATATTAGGAGCTACCACCCAGGAAAAAGATCTAGGCATCATAGTGGATAACACATTGAAATCGTCGGCTCAGTGTGCTGCAGCAGTCAAAAAAGCAAACAGAATGTTGGGAATTATTAGGAAGGGAATGGTGAAAAAAACGGAAAATGTCATAATGCCTCTGTATCGCTCCATGGTGAGACCGCACCTTGAATACTGTGTACAATTCTGGTCGCCGCATCTCAAAAAGGATATAATTGCGATGGAGAAGGTACAGAGAAGGGCTACCAAAATGATAAGGGGAATGGAACAGCTCCCCTATGAGGAAAGACTAAAGAAGTTAGGGCTGTTCAGCTTGGAGAAGAGACGGCTGAGGAGGATTATGATAGAAGTCTACAAAATCATGAAAGGACTTGAACACGTTAATGTAAATTGGTTATTTACTCTCTCAGATAATAGAAGGACCAGGGGGCACGCCATGAAGTTAGCAAGTAGCTCATTTAAGACAAACTGAGGAGATTGATTTTTCACTCAGCGCATAGTTAGGCTCTGGAATTCATTGCCAGAGGATGTGGTTACGGCAGTTAGTGTAACTTGGTTTAAAAAAGGTTTGGATAAGTTCCTAGAGGAAAAATCCATAAACTACTTTGACGGTAATTAATAAGCAATAGTAGCTTGGGATCTATCTGATGTTTGGGTACTTGACAGGTACTTGTGGCCTGGATTGGCCACTGTTGGAAGCAGGATGCTGGGCTTGATGGGCCCTTGGTCTGACCCAGTATGGCATTTCTTATGTTAAAGGCAGATTTTGGTCCCCCCAAGAGGGCACGGACCCCATTGGTGGATTGGGAGGTGGGTGTATGAACCAAACAGCAGAGCAGAGGTGGAGCAGACAAGATATCACCAGCAACCTGACCGCAATGGATCTCCCCCCCCCCCCCCCCCCTTATGATTTTCAGTACATACCACTGAGCTGCATTACATCACGAGGGTGCAACTTAAGGTACAGTGGGAAAGGGAAAAATAGGAGGGTAACTGTACTGGATCAAAGGTAACGCAAGAAGTTCTTCCTTTTGCATAATTACGGTGATACCTTGTGGAGACTAAAGCCCCCAGGTAGTTAAATGTGCTGTTTGATATCTTGTAGCATAATCAAACTTGCACATATTTGTAAATACTGCCAGCCTTGTTTACAGTTCCATCTGCTTTTTGTTTTGTTCAGGGGTGAAGAGAGGGAAATATCACCCATTAACATCTTCACCCCAGATGGAGGCACCAGGACACCAAACACACAGGGACCAACTGGAGGGAGGGGCTCCTGCAGGGTCAGTCCCAGACCCAGGAATGCCTCATACGGTAATTGGGCACAGTGGTATTATGTAAATAACACAGTAACGATGGCAGAAAAAGACCAACTAGTCCATCCAGTCTGCCCAGCAAACTTCTTATGGTAGTATCTCCCACGCCATGCAGCTTACCCCCATGTTTCTGTTAGGAGAAGTCCATGCAGCTTACCCCCATGCCTTCTGTTAGGAGTAGTAACTGCCGCACCATGCAGGCTACCCCAATGTTTCTGTTAAGGGTAGTAACTGCCGATCCGTGCAGGTTACCCCCATGTTTCTGTTAGGAGTAGTAACTGCCGCTCCGTGCAGGTTACCCCCATGTTTCTGTTAGGAGTAGTAACTGCCGCTCCGTGCAGGTTACCCCCATGTTTCTGTTAGGAGTAGTAACTGCCGCTCCGTGCAGGTTACCCCCATGTTTCTGTTAAGGGTAGTAACTGCCACTCCTTGCAGGTTACCCCTATGTTTCTGTTAAGGGTAGTAACTGCCGCTCCATGCAGGTTACCCCCATGTTTCTGTTAAGGGTAGTAACTGCCGCTCTGTGCAGGTTACCCCCATGCCTTCTGTTAAGGGTAGTAACTGCCACTCCGTGCAGGTTACCCCCATGCTTTCTGTTAAGGGTAGTAACTGCCGTTCCGTGCAGGTTACCCCATGCCTTCTGTTAAGGGTAGTAACTGCCGTTCCGTGCAGGTTACCCCCATGTTTCTGTTAAGGGTAGTAACTGCCGCTCCATGCAGGTTACCCCATGCCTTCTGTTAAGGGTAGTAACTGCCGTTCCGTGCAGGTTACCCCCATGTTTCTGTTAAGGGTAGTAACTGCCGCTCCGTGCAGGTTACCCCTATGTTTCTGTTAAGGGTAGTAACTGCCGCTCCGTGCAGGTTACCCCCATGTTTCTGTTAAGGGTAGTAACTGCCGCTCCGTGCAGGTTACCCCATGCCTTCTGTTAAGGGTAGTAACTGCCGCTCCGTGCAGGTTACCCCATGCCTTCTGTTAAGGGTAGTAACTGCCGTTCCGTGCAGGTTACCCCCATGTTTCTGTTAACAGTACTTCCCAGATGAGGTCAGGGGTTATTTCATTTCATGGTCAGGCAGGCTCCTCGATCTCTATCTCTCAAAAATTCCTCTCCTATCACTTATTGGCATTCTTGACTAGCAGGGGATTTTGGCCAGTTTTAATGCCCCCCTCCCCTTCCCATCAAGCCCAGTCACCCCAGCCTTCAAGACAGCCAGCAGGCGTCCTTGTTAGACATACCTGGGGTGCTTCTCCTTTCCTCCCGGGGCACTCCTAGCCCCTGCTGGCTTGAGGAGCAGGAGATCGGGGCGTGCATCAGAGGCCTGGCCGTTCCCTGTGTTGCTGCTGGGTCAGTGGGCCAGCCCATGTTTAGGTGTTAGATATTTCACACTGTATGCGCAGTGCCACGTTTTACATTGTGGAAGCAATATGCCCTAAAATCAGTCTATCCCCACTCCCCTTCCTAATTTTCAAATGACTGTGTCTCTCTTGTGATGCTAAGGAGTGGAGGTCTGAAAGATTTCTAGCTCCCTAACTTTGGGATCTAGGCTGGTACACCTGACGTTTTGAGAATATTCTCGCCCCCGGTAGCAGCTTAAAGGTGTACACATATTTCACTAGAGGTCTAGGCATTTCCAGGGGGGGGGGGAGCATGTTGAGACCAAGGAGGAAAGCTGTGCATGA
>NC_042620.1:15654821-15787410 GCF_901001135.1 Rhinatrema bivittatum
GCCAAACGCACGTTGAACAATGCGCACGGCCCAGCGCACTTTACTGAATCGGCCTGCTAGAGCCTCAGAGTGCATAGCTTTCCAGTTGTTGACATTTTTTCCCATTTCTCTGCGGGTGTTAAATGTTTTACTTACCCGAAGGCTTTGTCCACCCATCCTCCATACACATGGGTCCTCATTCAGTTCATATTTTTTTCCAGACAAGCAGAAGGAAGAATAGACCTGGCAAGTGAACAACTTTCCTGGGCATGGGCCACAACGCGACCGCTTTGCTTAAGCAGTTTATTTATTGGGAGAGTTGCTTCAGAAAACGTCGAAAGAAGCTTTCAGAGAACCACACTGCACTATCTTCGTAGTCACCAGTGTCATCAAAAAGCACATGCGCTGAGATGTCCAGATTTTGGGAATTAAGAGAGAGAGAGAGGTACCAGCCTGCCCCTTGGGGCGTCTATCGTTGTGCAATAACTGGGGTTTCCCTATAAGATTTCCTGACTGTGGGGTGTGTAGAAGGAAGGGTAATCAAGTGTACAAGTTCCCCATCCAGCAAGAACGACTTCTCAATAGACATCCATCCTAGGTGACCAGAAGGCCCAAGCCAGTCCCTTAGGGGGGGCATTGCCCAGTAGTACAGCTGGAGTTTGGGCAATGCCAACCGCCCTTTGAATTTCCAAAGCCATAGATTGGCTCAAATATAGAAATGAAACATAGAAACATAGAAATGACGGCAGAAGAAGACCAACCGGTCCATCCAGTCTGCCCAGCAAGCTTCACACATTTGTTCTCATACTTAACTGTTTCTCTTGGCTCTTAGTAACCTTATGTTCTAATTCCCTTTTCACCCCCACCATTAATGTAGAGAGCAGTGCTGGAGCTGCTTCCAAGTGAAATATTAAGTTTGATTAGTTGGGTAAGCGGCAGCATAGCTCTCTGCCATGAAGCAGAGGGCAATGCTGGAAATGTGTGAAGTATCAGTTTTTCTTTTCCCCTGTCATTGAAGCAAGGAGTCATGCCGGACATGCACCGAAAGTGAAGAATGCCTTGAAAGTCACATTAACTATCATCAAATATTGAAAAGCCTAATAATTGGTAATACCTATAAGCCCATGAACCCATCCCTGTTTTTTTTTCTTTTTTTCTTTTCTTTTTTTAATTGGGAGATGGATGCCCTTCATCCTTCTACTCTGTGAAGGTGGACACCTACCACCGGCCACTGGCATCCCGCTCCGTTAATGCCTCTGTGGCTACTGCCGCTCCATGCAGTGTTTTACTACCTGCTCTTTATATGCGTCCTCTAGAACTGATGGATCCCATCCCTGGGTTTTTTTATTATTTATTTAATTGGGAGATGACAGCCCTCCATCCTTCCGCTCCGTGAAGGTGGACACCTACCACTGGCCACTGGCATCCCGCTCCGTGAATGCCTCTGTGGCTACTGCCGCTCTGTGCAGTATTTTACTACCTGCTCTTTATATGGACACCTACCACTGGCCACTGGCATCCCGCTCCGTGAATGCCTCTGTTAAGTTCTCTGAAAATCCTTTTTAGTACCAAATAAGGCACATGCAGAAACAAATGCATAAGGCACGGTAATACATTCATAATAAGAATATTCACCCTCTCAGACCAGGCAGTGGGTACATCAGCTCAGAATCCTCATTCCAAGATACTACAGCCAAGGCAAGGCAAGGCAGTATAAGCAACTACCGACTTATAGAGATTTGCTGAGATTCTGTTTGTCTCCAGAAACCTCACTGTATTTGGTCAATAAACTGAGGATACCAGGCGCCGAACGACTAGACCACGTAACAAAGAGTAGAAAGGCATTGGCATATAATCACGTTTTGTGCGGAATACATTTAATTATAAATCCAGAAACAGGATTTCCTTGCCTCACAAGCTGAGCTAAGCGCCCCACCACAGGATTAAATAGCAAAGATGACAGAGGGCAACCCCAACGGGGGCCCTCACGAGATGAAAAAACAGGAAGATGGATAACCATTAACCACCACCTTCATGGAGTGTTTTGGCAAAACGCTCTAATCCAAGCTATGAAACCAGGTGGGAAACCGTAGTTTTCAAGCACACAGAATTGGAAGACTATGAGACCCTATCAAATGCTTTGTCAGCATCTAAGGCTAGGTCCAGTCCAGAAACTTTATACTGGTGGTCAGCCCGGTTCTCAGAGCCCAATATTCAGTGTTGACCGGTTAAGAAACATAGCCGGATATGACTTATCTGGCTAAGTAGCTGGATAAGTTATATCCCGATTACTTTAACCGGATAAGAGTGAATACTGCTAATTATTTGGTTATGTTAACCTGTTAAGTAGCGCTGCCCTGACCCGATCACTGCTCACCCACAAATTGACTGGCTAAATGATAGCCAGATAAGTGACTTATCCAGCTAACTAGTGGCTACTGATTTTCAGTGCACTGCTAGACAGCTGGATAAGTCCTACTTGACTGACTATCGGGAGCTGAATATCGGGCAAGATCTTAGCCAATAATTTAATATCAGTATTATTAATAAGGGAAATAGGTCTGTACGAGCCACACTTCAGTGCATTCCAGGGTTGTTTTTTTTTAATCACCACAACGTTAGTATTCAGAGTGTCCATAGTTGTTGTCCTAGTTTGATTGAAAAGGATAATTAGCATGTTAGAAAGCAATAGCAAAAATGTCTTATTCCATTCCACTGAGTACCCATCTGGTCTTGGACTTTTACCCAAGGAAAGTGACGTGGCTGCCCTGTATAATTTGTGCATGCTGACTGGATTTCTTCATCTTTCATTTTTATAAAATGGAAGCTGAATTGGCTGCGAAATGTCTCTGATGCTCGCTGGGGAAGGCGAGCTCCTGGAGGTAAATAAAGTCTTGTAATACTCCTTGACGCCCTCAGATATCTGAACAACATGCAATGCCCGAGGCTCCCTAATTTTCCTCACTAAGCTCTTCTGTGCCTTTTTTGAATCACCTGGCCAGTAGCTTGCCTGACTTATTGCCATGCATATAACATTTTTTGCCTGGAAAAATCTCAGAGCTCTTTCTGTATCATCAATCTGTATTGTCACGAGTTCCTCCCTAAGCAGATTTAAAGCAGTATACACTCTATGTGGCCCGCTACATTTATGTAAATTCTTCAGCTCCTCCTTAACTCTTGCCTCGACCTCTAACTGCTTCTGTATCTTGGCCTTGTTCACACCGCTGGCAGTCACAGATTTAAAAGTTTCCCACCATAAAGCTGGAGAGTAATCAGCAGTAGAAGGATGAAAGAGGAAATCTGATACAGCATCTTCCACAAGGCTGGCAAATTCCTTAGCATTAAGCCTCCAAGAACCTTTAACTGCAGCCGCTCTCAATGGAGAAAACAGGACAGAAATAGGGCGATGATCTGAAATTGCGCTTAAGAGAGGATATCACTGAAAGGAGCCCTATCCATGAGTGACACCGAGTAGCAAGTATCTCTACCGGATGGATTAGGCACCCTCCATACATCCTGCAGATTATATTTAGAGACAAGCCCCATACGGCAACGATTCTGGTCGTGTGGATGCAAAAGGTCAGAGGATTCTAGTCTCCCCCCTCCCCCCCCCCAGCAATGGCAATTCAGAAAATTTCTCCAAACATGACAACAGCTGGGCAAAAAATAGGAGGATTGCCCCACATCTGGGCAGTAAACATTTACCAAAGCAAAGCTAGTGGGAAAAAAAGGTCATAAATCAAAGTGATCTCATGGCTATCAGGGTCCTTCGTTGCCTTTCATATGACAATTGTGTATAAGAACACGAACACCCTGATTTTATGAATTTATTGTACTTTCCTTTAATATAATTGTACACCTTGTGAAGGCCTTGCCGACGTAACGGTATAGAAAAGCAATAAACGATAACTATAACTATTTACGAAGTTATATAAGGTAAAATATGCCTGTCCCACCCAATCTGTCTGAAGCTTTAGATGCTCCTGGTCTGTACGATGAATCTTCTGAAGAAAAGGCTACTCTGGCTCCTTCCTTCTTGAAAAACTGAAGAGCTCTCTTCTTGCACTTTACGGGAGATGAAATACCCCGCGCACTTTTATATTCATAAGGGTTATAGTAATGATGTGCAGAATTTATTATCCATAGAGTATTCCACCTGAAAGGACCGTCTTCTATGTCTTCTGTACTAACACTGATTAAGTCGTCTCTTCAGTTTTTGTAATACAAAACTAAACTTAGTTGCTAATTGATAAAACGGATTTTTGCGCATTAACGCAGCCCTTTGCATTAACCTCAGTTGACTGCTGTAATTCCTTATATGTTGGTCTGCCAAAGTATCGTTTTTGTGCTCTACAATTAATGCAGAATTTCTCCACCAGGCTGGTCTTGAGCGCTTCCTCCAAGGGGCTGGCCCAGTCGCGTTGGCTACCACTGGAGCAGCGTTTAAAGTTTAAGGTCCTTACTATTGTTTATAACTGTTTGCATAATTCTGCCCCAAATAATTTATTAGATTTATTTATTTAAACATTTTTATATACAATGTTCGTATGGACATCACATCGGTTTACATAAAACGAAAGGGGAGAGGAGGAAGAGAAATTGGAAGAAGGAAGTTACATTATAACAAATAACTGATTAAATAAAGGAGGAGAAAGGAAGAGAAAAGGATAGGGTAGATCTGGCCTCTGCAGATTTTCCAGGAAGGCCACTATGCTCTTCCATTAATTTCTTATTGGATGTTCCTACCTTTAGGTCTCTTCGTTCTTCTCAGTTATTGGGCCCACATTATGGAATGCTATTCCTTTGGAGATTAAGTCCATTCAGGAGGCGAAATTGTTCAGGAAAAAGCTTAAAGCTTTTTTTTATTTGAAGAAGCTTTTAAATGATTTTTAGACTTATGCTAAGTTTTAATTGTGTATTGTATTAGATGTGTGGTTTTATATTGTTGGAATGTTTATTTTGGCTGGAACTTGCTTAGCATAACTGGGTCAATATAGGCGCTTTACAAATATTTAAATAAATAAACAAATAAACTTCTATTAACAGTAAAGCTTAGCAACACATACCAGAATAACCCTCCTATCCCCACCGAATGAAACGTTTCAAGGGAATAAGCAAAGAATACCAGTGCCATCTAAAAACAGCGCTCTGAAATCCTTAAACCCATCACCATGTGGAACAGAACCAGAGGCCAGCTTGGCTTTGACAGAATTATCCTTTGGGCCTAGCAGTACAATGCTGTGCACTGCTAAGGGTTAACTCAGAAACAGGTTACAATAAAAATATTTCACAAAATAGCCTTATGAGGATCAGGCAGAGACACAGTTACTAACACAGATGTGATTATAGATAAGATATTTGAAGGTCAGTGTCATGCTGGAAAATCCCTGGCTTTTCTAGGAAAACCAGAGTAGTCAGAATTGTGAAACAAGAGCTGTGAAGACACTTCTGCCGTAGTGGGTGAGGGATGGGAAGACTTTCTTAAGGAGCTCTTAGAAAACCTCCTGATTCTGTGGTTATGAGACCTTCCCACTTCTCACCTATGATGAAACTCGAGGGCTGATAATAGGCTAGAAGTAGGCCGTGCACCTGCACAGCAGAGAAATCCCAGTGCTTGGGGCCCCTCTGTGGTTTCTGCTTCGCTCTAAACTTAGGGCTGACCTTGGGTCATGAGGTCAGCCTTCTGAGTCTAGGCAATAACTACATCCCTAACAATACTTCTCCTCCAAGAACTTATACAAACCTTTTTTAAACCCAGCTACATTAATTGCACTAACCACATCCTCTGGCAACAAATTCCAGAGCTTAATTGTGCGTTGAGTGAAAAAGAACTTTCTCTGATTAGTCTTAAATGTGCTACTTGCTAACTTCATAGAGCGCCTCCTAGTCCTTCTATTATCCGAAAGTGATCTCCACATTCCACCATTGTATTGTTTCTCTATATAAGCACTGTGCTAAGTAACAGACATCAGACAACGTTTGTTGCCTTCCACTTGTACGTGTCTATGCTGTCACAGCAAATAAAGCCTTCTCATCACTCCTGAGTGTGGTTCTTGTCTTACCCTCAGGCTGGGGGGAAAATATCAGAGTGACCCTCAGAATGTAAAGAATTATTAGGAAGGGAATGGTGAATAAAATGGAAAATGTCATAATGCCTCTGTATAGCTCCATGGTGAGACCGCACCTTGAATTCTGTGTACAATTCTGGTTGCCGCATCTCAAAAAAGATATAGTTGCGATGGAGAAGGTACAGAGAAGGGCAACCAAAATGATAAAGGGGATGGAACAGCTCCCCTGTGAGGAAAGGCTGAAGAGGTTAGGGCTGTTCAGCTTGGAGAAGAGACGGCTGAAGCGGGATATGATAGAGGTCTTTAAGATCATGAGAGGTCTTGAACGAGTAGATGTGAATCAGTTATTTACACTTTCGGATAATAGAAGGACTAGGGGGCGCTCTATGAAATTAGCAAGTAGCACATTTAAGACTAATCGGAGAAAGTTCTTTTTCACTCAACGCACAATTAAGCTCTGGAATTTGTTGCCAGAGGATGTGGTTAGTGCAATTAGTGTAGATGGGTTTAAAAAAGGTTTGGATAAGTTCTTGGAGGAGAAGTCCATTAACTGTTATTAATCAAGTTTACTTAGGGAATAGCCATTGCTATTAATTGCATCAGTAGCATGGGATCTTCTTAGTATTTGGGTAATTGCCAGGTTCTTGTGGCCTGGATTGGCCACTGTTGGAAACAGGATGCTGGGCTTGATGGACCCAGTATGGCATGTTCTTATTTTTTTGTGATATATTAGCTCCAGTCATCTTCTTACACTGTATACTTCTATCTTCAGTCATTAGAGTACATGTCCATTATCCACCATAGCTTTCAAAAACTCCTCTGCCTCACCTACCCTAAGGTTGGAAGAGATTTATTACCACGTCCTTAACAGTAGTTATGGACATTCTGGGAGCCAACTGAAATAAAAGAAATCCCAAAATATCAGGAAAACCCGTGGGAGCTCAGCACGACAGCTTCTTCATGTTACTAGCACATCGTCTGACCCTCGGAAAAAGATCCCTTAAAACAATCTCAGGGGCCTTCACTACCGTGTTTATTGCGCATTGGATAATTTTGCTTTGACAGATAATGTTATGCAATAATTCTAAATGTTGATATAATGTAGAAACGAGGAACATGAGAACAGATCGCTGCACTGTAACATCAAGATAAGAAGTAGCATTCAGACTCAAGGACCAAGAGGCAGGAGCTGAAGAGATAAATGGTAGGGCACTCCAGAGACAGGTGCTGATAACTGTGGTTATATTACGTGCTGGGGCAGCGAGGAGACCAGAAGACACCGCAAATAACATAAACCCAGAAAAATGGAAAAAGATAAAGAATCCCAGAGAACAACAAAATCCGTGGTTCAACACACAACTAAGAAGCATGAAATCCAACCTCAGAAAAACTGAAAAAGAATGGCAAAAAAACAAGTGTCCCGCAACAACACAAAAATACCGCACACATCTGGCTACTTACAAAAAAATGATTCTAGATATGAAACGTAACTACTACAGTCAAAAGATTAAAAAAATCCACCAATAACTCCAAAGCGCTATTCAATATAGTAAACAACTTCATGGCTGAAAAAATCAACACCGACACCAACAAACCCAAGAATTTAAGCCAAGACCTAGCTATGTTCTTCAAGAACAAAATAACTAAAATAACAGACGCTTTCAACAACACCGAGATCGAAGAAATACAAATAAAAACAACATATACAAGCCCATGGACCAACTTCGAACCTATCTCCACCACGGAAACTGAAAAAATGTTAAGAAAAATAAACCCAGCTCGCCATGAACTAGACAACATCCCAATGAGCAATCTAAAAGAAATCGCGCACTCTATAGCCCCAGCAATAGCAGAAATTATCAATAAATCCCTTGAAGAAGGGGAAATTCCAGTCAAACTAAAGACAGCAACAATCAAACCTATACTAAAAAGAAAGAACCTGAACCCTGATGATTTGAACAACTACCGCCCAATTTCAATTCTACCTCTTCTAGCAAAAATGAAGGAGAAAACGGTTCTAAAACAACTCAATGAACACCTCGACAGCTACAAAATTCTACATCCCACCCAACACGGATTCAGGAAAAATCTCAGCATGGAAACTCTACTGCTCAATCTATCAAACAACATACTGAGGGGATTCGAGAACAAAATAGGCCATCTTCTAATACTCCTCGACCTCTCCGCAGCTTTTGATACGGTTGACCACAAAAGGCTAATATCAAGTCTAGCAAACATAGGACTCACTGGTAAAACCCTGGACTGGTTCACCTCGTTTCTAAAATACAGATCCTTCAAAGTCTCCATAAACAACAACTCATCTGAAGCAATTCCACTGGAAACAGGAGTGCCACAAGGATCTGCTCTCTCGGCGACACTCTTCAATATATATCTACTCCCACTATGCCAACTTCTATCTAGTATTGGAGTAATGTATTATATGTATGCCGATGACATACAACTCCTTATTCCGATTTCCTCCAGTGTAGAAGATGCATTAGTATTAGCAGCCTCTCACCTAGATGCCATCAGGAACATGTTAAACCAACTAAAATTATGTCTAAACATGAGCAAAACAGAATGCATTCTAATAGAAAGAACAAACTCAAGACCACCAACCACCCCATCACTAAATATAGAAAACATCAGCTTACTATATAAAGATAATGTAAAAGATCTGGGCATTTGGATTGAAAATGATCTAAGCTACAAAAAACACATCACAGCAAAAACAAAAGAAGGCTTCCATAAACTACAAATTCTTAAAAACCTAAAACCAATGCTACACCACCAAGAATTTAGAACAGTACTACAATCCCTAATTTGAACCAGCCTCGACTACTGCAACTCACTCCTGTTAGGTTTACCCAAAGTGACCCTAAAACTACTACAATTGCTGCAGAATGCAGCAGCCAGAGTACTGACTGGCAAAAAGAAAACAGAACACATAACCCCTGTGCTCAACAGCCTTCACTGGCTCCTGGTGGAAAAACGAATTGAATTCAAAATACTAACAGTACTACACAGTGCAATATATAATGTAGATAACACGGTACTGGCCAATGATACACAGAACTCAACGGACAACCAGAACAGCGAGTAAAGTAAATCTAGTCATTCCTTCACTCCCAGTCACCAAATTATCCACAACAAGAAACAGAGCCATATCTATTGCTGGGCCAAAATTATGGAACTCTCTACCAGATTACCTGAGCTCTCAAAACAACTTTAAATCCTTCAAAAAAGAGCTCAAAAATTGGTTATTCACGCAAACACGCAAGGATGGCATTGGCTAACATCAATCAACAAACATAAAATAATTACATACCTCCATCGGGTCTGCAATTAGCTATCTTAAAGATAGAACTAAGAACACGTTAATAGAATATTGTAGAATACATAAAACACACTGAGCTCAACCCAGATTCGATCCCACCCATTTGACCCCTATTTACATGATATGTGCAACGAACCTACCCGAGATAATGTGTAATGTTGATCACATCTCTCAATCATATAGAGGAATTTTGTGTAGTCGTTTGAGTTAATTTAATTTAAAAATTTTCCCATTCTTTTCTTGTGATTTTTCTTGTTCAGATCAGATTCTGTGAGATGTTATACTTTGGTGTTCTGATTTGTAACAATGAATACGCGTGTCTTTTTCACGTTTTTCGAGTTCACATACTGTTCTATGTAATGGTTGTTGATGATGTAAACCGGAGTGAAGGCAACTAGCTATACCTCGGTATAAAAAAAAAAAGCGCAAATAAATGAATAACTAAATAAAAAAAGAACAAAGGGAATGGTGTAGCTTGGGGTCTAACTAATGTTTGGATACTTGCCAGGTACTTGTAGCCTGGTTTGGCCTCTGTTGGAAACAGGATGCTGGGCTTGACGGACGCTTGGTCTGATCCAGAATGGCAATTTCTTATGCTCTTATGGGTAAACAGAACTAAAGATAGAAGTAAGCAGGAAAAAGCACAAGAAGGATTGTGAGACTACTGAGAAATCTGAGTACTGTTATTACTAATCATTTCTAGATCACTACTCGACGTACGCAGCACTGTACTTATGCACATAAGAGACAGTCCCTGCTCTTTAGAGCTTACAGTCTACTCAAGACAAACATACAGGACAAAAGACACTTTGGGAATTTAAAAAAAAAAAGGGCTAAAACCAACAAGGCTGTGATCAGCAGAATGAAGGGTTAAGATCTGAAAGCAGCCTAAAAACGTGGGTTTTTAGACTGGATTGGAATAAGGCCAGAGAGGGAACATGACGCAACAGTTTCGGAAGACTATTCCAAGCATACGGCGCAACAAGGTGTGAAGCAGAAAGGCTTGAGCTGGCCATGGAGAAGAAGAGAACAGATAGGACCCTCTGGCCTGATCAGGAGAGTTCACGAGGACCTTCCGATTGAATGCATTTGCAGGGGAGTACAAGGAGCTTGAAATGAATGTGGAAACCATGTGGTGACTTGAGAAGAGGGGCTATATCAGCGTAGCAACATCGACGAATGATATGTTGTGCAGCTGAACTTTGAATAGATTGTGGTGGAGAGAGATGGTTCAGCGAGAAATCTGTGAGGAGCAGGCTGCATTAGTCTAAGCGGGAGGTGATGAGCGAGTGGATAAGGGTTCTGGGAGTGTGTTCTATAGGGGACTGGATTGATAGGGAAAGCAATTTTAAAAATAGTGCTGAGCCTGCGAAAATGGCTTGTTATAAAATTGCCCACCCTAAATGCAGGTAGGCTTATGTGCATATTTCCTATATATGTGCATGTTTACCCGGACTGAGCGGAGGCATTCCTGGGGTGCGGGGGAGGGACGGACGGACATGGGGAAGGACTTGCATTTATATGTTCACTTTTACATTTTTAAAGGATGCTTGTAAATTTTCTGCACACAATTTAACAGGTGTAACCACGTGGGGTCATTTTGAAAGCAAACATCCACGCACACATTTGCTTGCAGAATGCACGGATTTTCTGGCTTTCTCATATAGACAGACTGTTGTAAAATTGCTCCCATAGTCTCTGCATTTCAGACTCTTAAATTCATTGTTTTCCAGTGCACAACAGAGTTCTGGTAATTTTAAAGTAACAGCAACCTCTGCTCTACTAAATCCCAGGATTAAGCCCCTTTCCAATGTGAATGTAGGACTGTCCAGTGTTAGGAGCTGGGCTCATCGTCTCATTTCATAGGTCCCTTGTTTACTTTGTTTATGAATTCCAGCTGTGCATATTCATTGAGTCATGCTGAAACTCCACCACACGCTCATACGAAACTGATGCCGCGGCTTCTTATTCATCAAACAGTCCTGCTTTGCGTATCATGATGAGGAAGGAAGCTAGCCAGCCTGTTTATTATTAATTATTTCAAGTTAAAATTTGGTACCTAGTGCTCACATGCACGGCTCGAATATATGAACAGGGTCATTCATCAAACTGCGTTAGGGCCCTAACGCCCACGACAATGCCACAATGCATGTGATAGGAGGAAAGGGACACAGAGATGGGATTTCTACACTGTACTCTCATCCTAGCTTGATAGCAGCTAGGTAGAGTGTGCATCAAGCTAGGGTGAGAGAACATTGTAAAAATCTCATCTCAAAATCCCTTTCCTCACTCCAAATCACATCCCAATCTTCATTGGTGTGTACAGTGCTGTCCGTACCTCTATCTGTGCATGCAAAACTACCTCCCAAACCCTAGACCACCACCAAAACCTCACCTCGAGTTACTAGTTGACCTTCCTACAGTGGTATAAATAGTTGACTATTATGAGAGCCTTATAAAAAGTTAGTCTGTCTGTCTGTCTGTCTCTCTCATTATAGGTACAATAAATTTAACACATACTGTGGTAAATTGGAAATTTATATCCTAAGATAGGGGTGGCCAGCTGTGGTCCTTGAGAGCTGCAAACAGGCCATGTTTTCAGGATGTCCACCATGCATGGTGGACATCCTGAAAACCAGGCCAGTTTGTGTCTCACAAGGACAGAATTGGCCACCCTTGCCCTACGTCTTAATGCCTACATCTGCACATTAAAAAAAAAACAAACCAACAACATTGGAAACAAGTTTAATCATGGGATTTGAGTTTTCCCAGATTTTTTAAAATGTATTTGGGGTTTTAAGATACCCTCTTGTCCTGCCAGCCAGCAGATCCAGCTGTATCGACTTCAGTACAGCTGTGACTGGCCCCAGGAGGCCCATGCAATGAGCAGCGTGTTAAAGCTACGGGCTGCTGGATAGAGAAGATGGGGGCTTTGGATCTTCAACTGAAGCTGTAACGAAATGCCCCTGTGCAAACAATCTGCAGCACTCTCTCCTTTCCTCTACTCTCTCTCTCTCTCTCTCAGGTGTCCCTCTGCATGTCTGACAAGGCAGGCTCCCTGCCACACCAATGTCACGGACCATCTGGGAAAGTCACCACGTTTGCAGGAGGAGGACTGAGAGCGCTGCTGGAACTGGAAGCCGGGCTGGTGTCCTGTGTCCAAATATCAACACAGCTGCTTGAGACGGTAAAGGGAAACCCTCCCGAGAAGGTTTGGTGGGCCTCATCTTCAGCAGGAAGGCTCTGGCCTGCCTTTGACCTTTTCGTGCAGCTCGTGAAGTCGGATCCGCTGGAGCAGGGGGCCCCTGCACGGAGTCCGTCAAAACCGCACTAATGGTGAAGGATTTCTCCTCGGGATCCACGCACGGAACTCTGTCGCGGTTTGAAGTGTTCGAGACGGAAGGGGGGGATTGAGTTATCAGGTCCCGCGCTGGCAGTGCAAATGAGCTACGTTTACTAAAGATCTGCGTCTATGGGAGGGAAAATGCTCGGTGAACGGGGCCTGAAGCTTGCAGACATGTCCTTGGAAACTAGGGCCCGATGTGCCTTTAAAGCTTTATAGGACTACAGTAGGTCACAGGAGAAATAAAAAAATAAATACAAACGAGACAAGAGAAGAAAGGGATGTGCCACAAGTATATGAAAAGAAACAGCAATTTGAGCTAATGACATGTACAGGACTCGAAAAGCAAAATATGTCAAGGAAATATCCAACAGAGCACAAGATAGGGCAGGGATACCTGGCAATAATCACCTAACATGACAGCAGTGCCATCTGCCCCCAGGGGGCAACTTGGTTACTGCTGCCCCCGTACAGTTAGGGCAGGGGAGCGGAATTTCACCTTGCCCCGTCACGTGTGGCCCTTGGCGCTTGCTTCCCTGAAGCCACAAACGCCCTGGCTGCATTTTGGGAAGAGAAAACCTGCAAGGAGCTCCCCTTCAACGCCGACCTTGTCATCCCGCGGGACTGCCGGATCCCCACAGGGTTTTCTAAAATCACCCTTCCCACGTGTTCGACTTTTGCATCCTATTTGCAAGTCAGGGAGGGACTTCTCTTCATTTCTGAAGATTTGGCTACAGGCGTCCGGTGTCTTTTAACCTTAAGAACATAAGAACATGCCATGCTGGGTCAGACCAAGGGTCCATCAAGCCCAGCATCCTGTTTCCAACAGAGGCTAAACCAGGCCACAAGAACCTGGCAATTACCCAAACACTAAGAAGATCCCATGCTACTGATGCAATTAATAGCAGTGGCTATTCCCTAAGTCAGAGCTTTCCAAACTTTTCATGTTGGTGACACACTTTTTAGACAAACATAATTTCATGACACGGTAATTCAGTCTACTAGTAAACCAGAGGTTAAAGGTTAAATGAACGAAACATATTTCGACAATTTATGTATGTTTCCTTAAATATATACATAAATAAAATGTTTCACGACACAACCTATCTCATGAAAACCTTAAATTTATATTAAAAATATATATTCCAAGATTCATGTTATTGTTATAATTTATGAGAAACAATAATAAAACAAATTGTCTGTCCCCCACACCCTCATCTCTCTCCTCCCCCCAGCACATGTCTGGCCCCCACACACTCATATCTCTCCCCCTCAAGCACATGTCTGTCCCCCCAGCACGTTTGCCCCCCACTCACTCATCTCTCTCCCCCCAGCACATGTCTGGCCCCCCACACTCATGTACCTCGTCTTTTGATTGTTGCCAGTTAAGTGCTTCACTCCCTTCCATGATCACCAGACACTGCTGCTTGCAGTCAGTACTCCTCATGGCCAGGCCTCATCGGCAGCAGCAGCCAATGCAAGGATGGCTGGGCTCGTTCCACCCACCAAGCCCCCCAAAAAAACGCGATTGACAGCAAAAATCACCCAATAATAAGCAACCCATAAACTGAAAAAAAAAAGTGAATCTCTAGGAAAAAAAAAGCCCAAACTCGCATCAGAGTTGACCGGGCTTGCGCGACACACCTGCACACTGCAGGCGACACACTAACGTGTCCCGACACACAGTTTGGAAAGCTCTGCCCTAAGTCAACCCTACTAATATCAGTTTAGAGACTTCTCCTCCAGGAACTTGTCCAAACCTTTTTTTAAACCCAGCTACACTAACTGCACTAACCACATCCTCTGGCAACGAATTCCAGAGCTTGATTGTGCGTTGAATGAAAAAGAATTTTCTTCAATTTGTTTTAAATGTGCTACTTGCTAACTTCATGGAATGCCCCCTAGTCTTTCTATTATCTGAAAGTATAAATAACCGAATCACATTTACCCGTTCTTAGACCTCTCATGATTTTAAACACCTCTGTCATATCTCCCCTCAGCCGTCTCTTCTCCAAGCTGAAAAGTCCTAACCTCTTCAGCCTTTCCTCATAGGGGAGCTGTTCCATTCCCCTTATCATTTTGGTAGCCCTTCTCTGTACTTTCTCCAGTGCAACTATATCTTTTTTGAGATGCAGCTACCAGAATTGTACATAGTATTCAAGTGCGGTCTCACCATGGAGCGATACAGAGGCATTATGACATTTTTCTGTTTTATTAACCATTCCCTTCCTAATAATTCCTAACATTCTGTTTGATTTTTGATTTAAAAAAAAAAAAATCCCTGGGTTACTACGGCAGGCAGTCTGAAGGATAAAGGCTGGGTTATGATGAATCTCTGGGTCCTCTTTCCGCTTAACCACATGTAACGCTCCAGTCAGAGCAGAGCCCCATATTTACTCATTCCTGTATTTTTCACATGTCTCTTGCTGTATGCAGCATTGCTCCAAGCGAGATGCAGCGCAGTCTGCAAATGGTCCCAAAGTATGAAAAGAAGGGTGAGCTGAGTCAGAAATGGGATCAGTTGTCACTGAGCTGTAATAGAGAAGGTAATACAAGGGAGAGGGGCATAGGTTGTGCTAACCAGGGCAACCAGTAACAAAGAGCCAAATTTAATGTACAGTGGACAAAATGGTGATGTCGGTGCCAAAGAGTTGCTCAGCTCCTGGGCATCATGTGTGCCACTGAGTTATCTGAATGACTCGGTCACTCTCTCTCTCTCTCCTCTTGACTTATGCTTCTGCAACTTGGAGAAACGAAAGGCCGAAGGGACAGCCTCGGGCCGGAGGGATGCAAGCAGCAGTAACCACAGGAAGTTATTTTATTTTTTTAAATCAAAATTGTTTTCACGGAGAGCGATAAAGCTGCGGAACATAACTCATGATCTGGAGGAAGAGCTCAAGCTTGGCAAGGCAGCGTGTCACCTACCAGGCCCCGCCACGCAGCAGGCCAGCCGCGTCCACACTGCACGGAGAAAGGGCCTGTGAGCAGAGATGCACAAATTTTATTTATTTTATTTTATTTATTTATTTAAGGTTTTTATATACCGGCAATCATGAGGACATATCTTGCTGGTTTACATGAAACGGGGTGCATTAAATACATCAAACTAAAACTGTGGTGATCGAAGGAAACAGTTACAATTAACAAGGGTCAGAGAACTTGGAGGAGAAGGAACTCATTAGAATGCAACTCATTAGGGGGGCGCTCTTCCGCCGGCAAACAAGATGGCCGCATAGAGAACTCGCTCCGCTCCCGACGCAGCTTTTACATTAAAAAAACCCCGTTTTTCTCTAGCTCCGCCGCGGCGCCCACGGTGCACTGGTTATTTTAAGTGATTGTGCACAGGCTGGAATGGCGGCGCGGAAGAAAGCTGTGGACCTGAAGCAGTTTCACTTCAGCAAGCTTCCTCCCGATCTCGGCAGCGACCACGAGGCAGGGCCGGAACAGGCCGCGGCCCCCGCGAACGACCCGACGGCACAGGTATCTGATCCTCCGGCTGGGGAAAGCGCGGAATGGGCGGAGACAACAGCCCAACTTAAAAATGACATTCGTGGCTGGTTCGTGGAATTTAGGGCTGATTTAAAAGCTCATAAGCAAGAGCTGATGGCCTCAATGGCAGACATACGAGAAGACATTGCAGGCTTAGGTCTTAGGGTGGATGAGCTTGAAACCAGAGTAGATGCGCACGGAGTATCCTTAAACACAGTAGCGCTGCAACACTCTCACATGGAAGAAGAAATTGGCACCCTACAGGAAAAACTAGAAGATTTAGAAAATCGCTCTAGACGCTGCAATATTAGAATCAGGGGAGTCCCTGAATCCTCTGACTATACGGATGTTATGCGCACTGCCACTACCATCTGTACATTTATTTTACACCACACTACAGAAGCGGGAGATCAGGAGCCGGGGACTCAGAGTGACCCCATCCGCCTAGAAAGGGCGCATAGGGCCTTGGGGCCCAGAGCAGACTCGAGGCCGCGTGATATTATTCTGTGCTGCCATAGCTTTCTACAAAAAGGTCAAATAATGGATGCCGCCAGCAAAAAACAGGCATGGTCTTGGGAAGGACATTCCATATCCCTGTTTCAAGACTTGGCCCCTTCCACTCTCCGCAAACGTTTTGAGCTGAAAGAAATTACCGCCTATCTTCGGGCAGAGACTATACGCTATCGCTGGACTTTCCCTTTTGGACTTCAATTCGCGATCAACGGCGTGAGCTATCGTGTCAAAACACTTACGGAGGCTCTGGGTGCCCTGAACAAGGCCGCACATCAACCTAATATAGTGGCACCGAAGAAACCCACACGAAACCTGAAGATGGATGATCATCCGAAATGGCGCAGGGCGGGGAAGGGAGGACGACGCCTTCGTCGCCATTCTGAGGATTCCCTCACTGCTTTGTCCGATCAAGGCTGATTTCAAGTCTGGAGGGAGTTTGAGCTACGGCCACGGTCACAGAGACTCTAATCCGTCACTACTGCTTCAGGATTCCCCAAGTTGTTTTCCACACGCAGTTGTTCCCTGTGTGTGCTTGGGGTGTACGGAGAGGAACGGATGGATTTTTTCACATCGTGAGACTGTTTCTTGTTCTACTTACACATCTATTGCGGGGTTTATTGTTATACTACTAACGGGAGGGGGGTGGGGGAGTATGGGTCTTGTTGGCAGGGAGTGACTCCCAGGAGGGGAGTATACTCACCCACGAGTTGCAACGGGTGATGTTGGTATTGGGGATGATATGGGGATTAGCCTTTCCGGGGACTATACAGGTTACCACTGTGCTGTTTGGCTTGTTATTAGTTATTAGGGGGACACTATTTAACCATGGCTAAGCAACCTACATCCTCCACCAGTGTGGGTACTGGCGAGTGTATTATGTCCATTAATGTCAAGGGTCTCAACCACTACCGTAAACGATTTCTCCTTTACCAAGAGCTGCAGAATCATCATGTTTCCATTGCGCTACTCCAGGAGACACATTTAAAGAATGCAACTCATTAGGAGACGGCAGAAAAACGCTGATCCTGCTTGGCACAGTGCTGCACAGTAAATCACTGCAGGCATCAAACACTTTCATGCTTTGCGCCCCAGAAGTGACTCTCTTCTTGAACTAAGGATCTCTATCTACCTTATAAATGGCCTGTGACCGACGGCCCGCAAATGCGCAGTAGAGACCAGCTCTACCGCGCATGTGCGGGCGAGCACGTCGCTCTGAGGCAGCTTCAGAAAGAAAAAAAAATGGCGGCGTCCAGTGGCAGCAGCGGGCGGCGGCGGCGGCGGTACCGGCAGCGGGCGGCGACGGCGGTAGCGAGCGGCGGCGGTACCGGCAGCGGGCGGCGACGGCGGTAGCGAGCGGCGGCGGTAGCGGGCGGCGACGGCGGTAGCGGGCGGTAGCGAGGGAGGGAGAAGAGAGAGAGAGGGAGGGACGGACTGAGTGGGAGGGAGGGACGGAGAGAGAGAGTGGGAGGGAGTGACTGAGTGAGAGGGAGGGACTGAGTGGGAGGGAGGGATTGAGTGAGGGGGAGGGACTGGGACTGAGTGAGAGGGAGAGGGGGGACTGAGGGAGGGAGTGGGACTGGGAGAGAGAGGGAGGGAGTGGGACTGAGGGAGAGTGAGTGGGACTGAGTGAGTGAGAGGGAGGGGGGAGGGAATGACTGAGTGGGAGGGAGGGATTGAGTGAGGGGGAGGGACTGAGGGAGGGAGTGGGACTGAGGGAGAGAGAGGGAGGGAGGGAGTGGGACTGAGGGAGAGGACGGAGGGAGTGGGGACTGAGTGAGAGTGAGTGGGACTGAGTGAGTGAGAGGGAGGGAGAGAGGGGGGAGGGAGTGAGTGATAGGAGAGGGAGGGTGGGGAGGAGTGGGTGAGGGAGGGGGTGGTGAAGAGTGAGGGGAGAGAGAAAGAGGGGGAGGTGAGAGACAGAGGGATGTAGCCCGTTTTAACGGGCTTAACGGCTTGTATATTTATATTTAGCGTGCGGCCGGGAAGGCAGCGGCAATTAATAGATCACGTGCAGCCTTGGCTTTATGAAGGTGCTCATGCCTGCTTTGGCTAGAGCTCTCCTTAGCACTGTTGGTGCCTTTTTTTTTTTTGAGTGTCTTCTTGCACCTCCTCATGTAGCTCTCATCAGGGAACCATTGTACACAGCTCCTTTTCAAACTAAATTCCATCTGGCCATTTTTACCCGGTACCATAATGCACTGTCTACCTCTCGCCTTTGTCATCAAGGAGACCTCTTCCTACTTCTCCCCATTCGGGGGTTTTCATTCATTGCCTGTCTCCTTATGGTTTTCCATTTGTCCCATTGTGTTTGCGATGGAGAAGGTACAGAGAAGGGCAACCAAAATAATAAGGGGATGGAACAGCTCCCCTATGAGGAAAGGCTGAAGAGGTTAGGGCTGTTCAGCTTGGAGAAGAGACGGCTGAGGGGGGATATGATAGAGGTCTTTAAGATCATGAGAGGTCTTGAATGAGTAGATGTGACTCGGTTATTTACACTTTCGAATAATAGAAGGACGAGGGGGCATTCCATGAAGTTAGCAAGTAGCACATTTAAGACTAATCGGAGAAAATTCTTTCACTCAACGCACAATAAAGCTCTGGAATTTGTTGCCAGAGGATGTGGTTAGTGCAGTTAGTGTAGCTGGGTTCAAAAAAGGTTTGGATAAGTTCTTGGAGAAGTCCATTAATGGCTATTAATCAAGTTTACTTAGGGAATAGCCACTACTATTAATTGCATCAGCAGCATGGGATCTTCTTAGTGTTTGGGTAATTGCCAGGTTCTTGTGGCCTGGTTTTGGCCTCTGTAGGAAACAGGATGCTGGGCTTGATGGACCCTTGGTCTGACCCAGCATGGCAATTTTTATGTTCTTATGTCTAACCCAGAAGTGCGGGGTGAGATGTACAACTATGGGAGGGACTTCCATCATGAAACAAATGACAAGAATGGTAGCCAGCTGAAAGTATGGCAAACTAATCTTCAATCTCTTTGAATTTTAATCTGCTGTTCCAAATAATGCTCAAGCAAGCTTAACGCATAATTGGTATTTAAGTACCATAAGCCTGCCCCAAAGAGCTTACAATCTACCAGGTCGATTTTAAAAGCGTTGCTCAAGCAAAAATGCCCACAAAGCGCAAGCCACACAGATTTTTAGAAAGTCACAAAATATGTGCGTATGTCCCAATGCGCATAAGGAATAAGGGGACAGGAAAAGGGATTGTCCATGGGCGTGCCAGGGTGGGGCCTAGATTTATGCACGTAACTCTGAATTTTAAAATGGAAAGCAGCAGCACGTGTACACCGGATATCCGCGATGACTACGATCCCTCCACATGTGCTTGTAGAGAGGGCACTAGTCGTATTGCTGACGGTGTTCTCCTCGGCACCAGAGGCACCGTCACTAGTCTCTCCCACATTCATCACTGAGGAGAACACAAGTTCCTTGCAATTTGTCACACCAACTTGGGGCAGCAAGGGACCCCTTAAATTGAGGCTGAGGAGGAAGTATCTTCCAGAAAAGATGGAGAACTTCAAGATCCTCAGCGTCGGGGAGGCAGGTGATGGGAAAGGGTCAGATTATGAGTTTGTAAGTAGTACAGAGCCTGCAGACTCAGACTCCCAATGTTCCCATTCAGTATATTCTCCATTTCCTTGAGGAGACCCGACATCAGTGAAGGAAGGGGAAGTTGGCTCTGGAGAGGTGGCTAGATGCAGAGTTGCTGCTGCAATTGCTCTGGGCCATTCTTTAGGCCAAACTGTCCAAAATGGGAACGTATCCATCGCTGGAAGCTTTACAACCGATAAGTCCTACAAGAAAGCGCAAAGTGCTCCATTTGACCCGCGGCCAATCTTAATGTCAGTGGCTGTAAGGAAGGTTTCTGGAGGGTCCAGATGTTAACTTTCCTGTGAAGGGAGGGGCATGCTGTGAGCTTTCTCCAGGAAACCCATGCTACTTCAGCAAACAAAGTCAACTAGTTGCTGGAGTTGTGTGCCTACATCTTATCAGATGGCCACATTCTTTGCAGAGACTTACCAGCCCGAGTTGCTATATAAGGCCCACTGTGCTGGAGTGACTGCTGCATGTCCAGATCTGGCTTGAAAGTAGAATTGTTAATTTTCTTACCGTTATGCTTCAAGTGTGGGGCCTGAAAAGCAGTGGTTCTGAGCCAAATGTCGGCCGTAGAATGGATGCTGATGAGGATGAAGTGGCCAGAGTGATTTTTAACTGTGCCCTTGAGGTCCTAGATCAGAATGATCAGGAGTCAAACCTGCCTTTGTTGGCTACCTCGAGGGAGTTAGTTGGCCACTTCTCCCTGGTCATTGTGTGGCAGCAATGTCACCCCGGAACGGGTCAATGCACAACTTTTCTATCCAGATCCTTCAGGACATGGATTGGGGCTTGCACTTCCTTCGGGTTGGAGAACAGGAGGGGAACCAAGCAGATAACTTGCCTGCTGTCAGTAGATGAGTCCCTCTTCATGGATCTGCAAAGCAATTGGTCAAGAGCTTGGGAATTCTCCTGGGCTGTGTACTCACCAGATCCTACAAACATTGATGCCTGCAAGGTTTTATATGAAGGTCTTTCCATTCTCATTCAGGGGACAGACATTAGGCAAACCTCTAGGTCTGGCCAAACTCCCTGAGGTCCTGCATTTGATGCTCTATACTAAGTCTCTGGGCATTAACAGATTCAGATAATTTTTACATGTTACCAAGGTAATATGCAGAATGATCAAAATAAAAAGGTAGGAAAATATTCCACTGTAGCAAGCTAGTATACACCAGGCTCCTTCCCCCATGAGCTTCTCATGTGTTGGAACCTTACAATGAGGACCGAGCTGTGTCTGGGTCTGAGTGATGGGTTTTGGACCTGTCAAAAAAGGGTTTTCAACCCTGCAGAGACTGCAAGCTGCGGCAGCCAAGGTGAAGAAATATAAAAATATGTCAAATCCCGTGTGCTCTCCTGTATATGACAAATGTTCTGCAAGAACCAGCATCCAGCATCACAGTGTTAACAAGTTGGGAAAAGAGCTATACTGTTTAGCCTACCCAGAGAACAGCACTGCATTGCCAGCAGAGGAGGAAGCCAAAGGAATGCTGGGAGACCATTTAAGGTGGAAATGGCACAATTAGGCTGGCTCCATCTCTGTGTGGGGACAGCCAGGAGTTGGAGCCAGAAAGAGAGGAGTGCATCTGGCAGCCCTAAATCATTCCTTCTGAAGAACTAATTATCGAGAGGGAGAGACAGAAGTCTGCACTCTGAGGAAATAGAGAGACAGACAGCTTTTCTTACTTCATAGCTGAACTACATGTAAAATCCCAAGAAGGGACAGAGGAGCCAAAAGCTGAGAGATTTCCTTTCCAGATATCCAGGTCCAGGAGCACATAGCTGGATCATCCTCCTGAGAGACTGAGTTAAGTAATCTAAACTTTGCAGAGAGAGTATCTTAGCAGAGGAGGGAGAAGGGACATTTCCTTGCCTTTTGTCACAAATTCAGTATCTCATCTTAATCGCTCCAGCCTTTCACTCAGAGTCAAGCATAAACCCTTGCTGGTAGATACTGGGCAAGAAAAACTGGTGGACCGTGGTCTTTCTGTAAGAGACTGAAACCAGGTCCACTTTCAGTACCAAGTAAACCATTTGGGGAAGCTCCCCAGGAGAGAGACAGACCTTTCATGCACTACAGTGCTCGTCTATTTGGTTTGTCATCCAGCAGCTCCACCATCAAGAGGGACTGCTTCATTTTCTTGATTGCCTACTTCCCACACAATTTTGAGTACTCAGGGGTAAAGACAGTTTTTGAAAGCTGTATACTTCATTGCTTCCCCCCTCCCAACCTCTCTCTATTAGCGTTACATAGAAACATAGAAACATAGAAATGACGGCAGAAGAAGACCGAATGGCCCATCCAGTCTGCCCAGCAAGCCTCACACATTTTTTCTCTCATTCTTATCTGTTACTCTTAGCTCCTTGTTCTATTCCCCTTCCACCCCCACCATTAATGTAGAGAGCAGTGATGGACCTGCATGCAAGTGAAATATCTAGCTTGATTAGTTAGGGGTAGTAGGGGCAGTAACTGCCGCGATAAGCAAGCTACACCCATGCTTATTTGTTTTACCTAGACTATGTTGTACAGCTCTTGTTGGTTTTTTTTTTTTTTTTTTTTACTTCTCCCCTGCTGTAGAAGCAGAGAGCCATGCTGGATATGCATTGAAAGTGAAGTATCAGGCACATTTGGTTTGGGGTAGTAACCGCCGTAACAAGCCAGCTACTCCTCGCTTTGTGATTGCGAATCCTTTTTTTCTTCACCCCTGTTGTTGAAGCTATGCAGGATATGCGTGAAGCATCAGTTTTTTTGTTTTTGTTTTATTTTTCCCCCTGCCGTTGTTTGTTGTTTGTTTGTTTGTTAAATTTTTTTTCCCCTGCCGTTGAAGCAGAGAGCTATGCTGGAAATGCGTGATGTATCAGTCTTTCTCCCATGCCGATGCAGCAGAGAACCATGCTGGATATGCATGGAAAGTGAAGTATCAGGCACATTTGGTTTGGGGTAGTAACCGCCGTAACAAGCCAGCTACTCCCCGCGTTTTGAGTGCGAACCCTTTTTCTTCTCCCTTGCTGTTGTAGCAGAGAGCTCTGCTGGATGTGTGAAGTATCAGTTATTCTTCTCCCCTGTCATTGAAGCAGAGAGCTATGCTGTATATGCATTGAAAGTGAAGTATCAGGCATATTTGGTTTGGGGTAGTAACCGCCGTAACAAGCCAGCTACTCCCCTCTTTGTGAGTGCAAATCCTTTTTTCCATTACCTCTTGCTGTTGAAGCTTAGAGCGATGTAGGAGTCACAGTAAGCATGTGTATGTTTATTTAATAAGGGTATTGTGTCAATAGCCATCATTCTGGCGAGTCACCCACTCTTCATTGGCGGCCTCTTGACTTTATGGATCCGCAGTGTTTATCCCACGCCCCTTTGAAGTCTTTCACAGTTCTGGTCTTCACCACTTCCTCCGGAAGGGCATTCCAGGCATCCACCACCCTCTCCGTGAAGAAATACTTCCTGACATTGGTTCTGAATCTTCCTCCCTGGAGCCTCAAATCATGACCCCTGGTTCTGCTGATTATTTTCCTACGGAAGAGGTTTGTCGTTGTTTTTGGATCATTAAAACCTTTCAAGTATCTGAAAGTCTGTATCATATCACCTCTGCTCCTCCTCTCCTCCAGGGTGTACATATTTAGATTCTTCAATCTCTCCTCGTACGTCATCCTATGAAGTACGAGGAGAGATTCCTTATGTTTTTTATATCCATATGAGTATGTTGGTTACTCTGGCTAACAGGCCTTTCACAATGTTATTTTTGCATTGCTTGATATAAAATAAAAAAAACTGCAAGTTTATATTACACTTCACTACTGTACTTTTTCCATGTAATGTTCTGGCTGGATTTTCTGTCTACTTACACAATACTAATACAATGATTAATTATTCTGTTTTATTCTGGTGTGAGTATTTTAACAGGTCTGTGGTGCCACAAGTGAGATGTTATTTGGGAAGGGCACAGTCTCATCCCCTACTCAGGCTATGAACCCGAAGATAAATCAAGCATGGGGGTAATTCATAGTCCAGGGCGGGGGGCAGCATGACACTAGCATTGTAATAAGTCTAGTAAAGGTACAGATTATGGAAAGCACAGCATCGGGGACGTGGCTCATGTTCTCCTGTTCATCCTCATTCTCCCTGGTCAGGTTTCACGGCAGGCCGGGTGGCAGGATCCCACAGATTTTGCTTCTATAGCTGCTGTTTCTCCTCTTTCCCCCAGGACCTTGCTCATTCTTTTGTGGGAAATGCAGTTCTGTTTCTATTTCTCCAGCGTTACATTGCTTAGCGAGTCAAGTTACTTGGGGTTTCTCTTCAGTTTTTGTCTGCATCTTTCTCTTTCTAGTCTGTGATCCCTTATCCGGTATTTGGTGAGGGTCTGTTTTTTGCATTTGTGTCCAAGGTGAGCACTCCAGCTTGTTCTGTTTTCCAATTTCCTCCTCCTGATAGAAGGTGTATTGGTATTCTAGGGTCCATTGCAATATTTACATTGCCATCTTTTCATATGCTGGGTTGTAGTATTTTGTGTTCTGGGTGTTAGTGCAGATTTACTCCATAGATGCTGAACATAGTTTTTTTTCCAGGGTTTTGTGTTACTTCACAGAATTCCTGATAATGGAGTTTGTGCCGCTGTCATGGAGATGATACCAGAATTTGAATATTCTTTTTTGCATGGTGAGTAGTAAGGAGACGTGTCCTAATTCTGCTCCGCACCCATTATTAGGGGAGTTTATGTGGACCCAGGGTGTCTGTTTGCAGAACTGGAGGTGTAGGATACCTGTTGGGGTTCTGGCCCATTCTATATAGTTTGGGGTTAATGATAAACCCCAAACCTCACTCTCATGCTATTAAATCATTTTAATCGTAGTTTTAATAGGGGGTTGTATTTGGCTAGAGGTTTCTTTGCTGCATACAGGGCTCTTAGAGCTCTTTCTTGTAGCATCATTATAGCAAGTTTAAAACTCCCAGATGCACTTAGTCTCAAGCCAAGATAAGGTATAGTCTAGGATATGCTCAACTTCTTGTCTATTTAGGAAGAATTTGAATTTGTGTTGAACTGACTGTCAAGTTCCATCACTGCTTCCGGAATGAGCTATACTGGGATCTCCTGCGAGTCCTAGCAGAAGCTCTTGAGACCACTGTCCTGCTGTTGTACAGTGTTAACTCTGTTAGTGAGAAAGGAGACCTGCCCGATGTGAAGGACTGGTGTCCATTCTCACTGCTCTGCCCAGAGTATACAGCACCGGTGTAACCATTAGGCAGACAAGGCATTTGCCTAGGGTGCCACGGTCCCTGGTGCGGGAGGTGCATTCAGGGAGCAATGGGGTAAAAGTCGATGAGCCCCTCAGCACATCTTTCTGTGTTCTCCCAGCTCCCCCTCACCCCCACACAGCAGCACCGTCATACTTCAGAGCCAGGAGATCCTCCAGTGCGCAGATACAGCAGAGAAGCATGTGCTACCTGCTGCATGCGCACTTGGAGGCAAGAAGCAGAGGAGCACAGCCACCTGAGAAGGCAGTGGAGACCTAATCTGCCAAGGCGACAAGCGTGAGAGGACAGGCTTATTGCAGGCAGTGCATCAGCTTCCCTCCTTGTACTCTCAGCCCATTGGTTGGAGGCTTGAACTGCAATTGCCTCCTTTCTGTGACTGCCAGTGAAGAGCATGTATGCGTGTCTGAGAGAGAGCATATGGGAGAGAAAGTGAGTGTGAGTGTGTGTGTGAGAGAGAGAGAAAGTAATGGCATGCATGTGAGAGAGAGAGCAAGCATGTGAATGGGTGTGTGGGAGAGAAAATATGTGTGGGTGAGATAACTGAGAAAGAGCAAGCATGTGTGTGTGTGAGAACAAATGGAAAATAGCATGTGTGTGTGAGAGAGCATGAGAGAGAGCTTGTGTGTGTGAGAGCATGTTTATGTGAAAAAGTTTGTGTGAGAGCATTTCAGACAATATGAGAGAGTGAAAGCATGCATCTGTGAGAGCGTGTGAGAAAGAGAGCATGTGTTTATGTAAGCATGTGCAAGTAAGCAAGCATGTTTGTGTTTGAAAGTGTGTATATATGAGACAGAGAAGAAAGGTTATGCACTCTCCCCCCTCCTTGACTAATCCATGACAATCTCAGAGTGACTGGAAATCAAAAATTCCCAAGTATAGAGAGTGGGGGATTTTATTTTTATTCTTATTAGTTTTTATTATTGGGTGTTATTGATGTGTCTGCTGTTTATTGGTGTTTGGGGATTTAATGAGCCCCGTGACATTGACTCTCCAGCTTGAGAAGCTGCTGTGTGCTGGCCGAGCCCCGCCTTAACATCTAAGGCCATTCTCTACCTGCTACTACGGCCTCCATGCCTGTTTCAGCCGCCAGGACCCTTACTTCATCTGCCTCACCCCAGTAGTGACATCATCATCCAGGGGTGCAGGGATTTAATCAGCCCCACGACAGCAGAGGCGCAGCACGTAGAATCAGGGTAGATGTTTTTATTGTCAGTGTTCAGAACTCAATTGCCCATTTCATTGGACTTCCAGTAAGGTATTGTCTCCTAATTGTTCTGAAGAAAGAATACTTGCAGATTGTGGTTAATAGTGTTTAGCACATATCATGGTTTTCTCTTCAACTATTCCCATAGTTTCAGGTATGGATTGCTACAATAATATTATTCAGAAGCACTACAAGAAAAATTCAAGTCCTAGATCCCATTTAATTACATGTCCAACAATATGTTTGACTTTTTTACATGTGGTTTGCTCATCTGTCTACTTAATGCTAGATCCATCATAAAAAGACTGGAAGCCTATCATGACTTTCTGTTGGATAAGCAACTCGATATTTTTGCGTGACAGAATCTTGGTTACTGGAAACAGATAATGTCCTGTAAAATCAATTATGTCCACTTAGTTATATTTTTTTTTCACAACTCCGTCTGCTTACAAGTGGAGTAGTATTAATCTTTTGTAAAAAGAAGTTAAATTTAGAATTATGCCCATCTAATATCACTGCCCCCAATGAAGCAGTCTTTGTTACTAACAAGTGCTGGGGAGTGTGTTTATTTTATTGTCCTCCGGGTTTGTTAAATTCGTAATTTTATTTATTTAATAACTTTTATATACTGTCATTCGGAAACCATCACAACGGTTTACAATAAATAGTAAAGATAACAGAGTGTAATAATAACAAATAAAATGGAAGTTAGGGCTGTTAAGCTTGGAGAAGAGATAGCTGAGGGAGGATATGATAGAGGTCTTTAAGATCATGAGAGGTCTTGAACGAGTAGATGTGAATTGGTTATTTACTCTTTCAGATAATAGAAGGACTAGGGGGCATTCCATGAAGTTAGCAATTAGCACATTTAAGACTAATCGGAGAAAATTCTTTTCCACTCAACGCACAATTAAGCTCTGGAATTTGTTGCCAGAAAATGTGGTTAGTGCAGTTAGTGTAGCTGGGTTCAAAAAAGGTTTGGATAAGTTCTTGGTGTAGAAGTCCATTAACGGCTATTAATCAAGCTTACTTGGGGAATAGCCACTGCTATTAATTGCATCAGTAGCATGGGATCTTCTTAGTGTTTGGGTAATTGCCAGGTTCTTGTGGCCTGGTTTGGCCTCTGTTGGAAACAGGATGCTGGGCTTGATGGACCCTTGGTCTGACCCAGCATGGCAATTTCTTATGTTCTTATGGAGAATAGAAAATTCATGATTAATAGATTACACTCCGGTATCAGACTCACTGACAGATCTAAGGCAAGAACTAGATGACATCATAGTTCTTGGAGACTTCAATCTCCATGTGGACTGTGCACGACTTTTCCCAGTGTGCGATTGTTTTTTTTTATCTATCATGCATGCCTTGGGCTGGGACCAAATTGGTCCATGGCCCGACACAGACATGGTCACACTCTGGATTTAGTCTTCCTCTGTAAAAAAACTATCTGGTTTAAATTTCTCAGGAGTCTCCTGTAGTGAGACCCTGCAGCGACCACGTCCTGTTGAAATTTGCCATTTCCATTTCACCCCCTACAATTAGATCCAAACCTTCAATTATTCTTAAAGGGGGTATATTGATACAGACAAATTATGCAAGAAATGGATACCTCAAATCGAAGAAGGAGAAATCCATGATATTACAGATGCTGAAAACTTGTGGAATAATATACTTAGTAATACTGTCAATGAGATTGTTCCCTTAAAGCAACTTAACTGCAAAGCGCCAAACCAAAGCACCATGGTTTCCCCCAGAATTAAGATCTCCAAAGGCAAACCTAAGGAAACATGAGAGACGTTGGCGCAGATACAAGAGAGATGATGATAAAGTAGTCTAGAACTGCTTACTGGATAAATACAAGGATGAAATACTCAAAGCTAAAAAGCAATGTATTTACAAATCCATTCCAGCAGCAATAACAGCCCTACAGAACTATTCTTTATAGACACAAGAATGACAAATTCCAATATCAACACAAAATCTCCGGAGCCTAACCCATCCATTAATCCAGATTCGTTCGTACAGTTTTTCAAAAACAAAATTGTTACCTTGCGTCAACAATTCTCAGCATTACCCATGCCAAGCGACTTGGCAACAGACACTGTGGTCCCTTTATGGTCATCGTTTGAGAACATTTCAGCTGGAAATATCATTGATATTGTAAAAAAGATGAATCACACTTCTTACTTCCCTCTTGATGTATGTAACATAGCAGTGATGAGAGTTTTAATTAATGATATCAACAAACCCCTTGCCAAATTGGTTAACTCATCTTTGTTGTTAGGGATTCTCCCTTCTCCATTAAAAAAAAGCCTCTATTTGTCCTTTGTTGAAAAAGGCCGAAGATGACTTAAAGGACCTAAATAATTACTGACCAATTTCCTCAATACCCTTTGTCGCAAAAGTCATCAAAATTGCTGTGTTGAATCAGCTTCAAGATTTCTTGAACCAAAGCAATATCCTAGACCAGTACCAATTTTATTTCAGGAAGAAGTATAGCACTGAGCTTATAGTAATTTCAAAGATTTCAAGAAAATACTGAAAACCTACCCATTTAATAGTGCTTATAACATACAATAACCACAGCTATATACTACCGCGACTGCAACGTCAGTAAGATTACATTTTATTGTAACTGCGATGTATTGTATCTTAATTGTTGTTTTGTCATAGTAATATGAATGTATTCTTGTAAACCGCCTAGACAGACAGACACATGTCTTTTCATGTGGTATATAACAACTTCTAAATAAATAAATAAGTAAATAAATAAATAGATAGATAAATAAATAAATAAGATCAAGGTCAGATATCACCTACCGAGGTTTCGATAATAGTCAGAGCTTTTAGTTAGTGTTGTTAGATCTGTCAGCTGTCTTCAACACCCTTGACCATGAAATACTGAGAATACACCTGGTCCAGATTGGATTGATAGGATATGTTTTGAATTTGTTCAACTCATATCTTCTTGACAGAATGCAACAGGATAGTTACAATTCACAGCTGTCATCTTGGTATCCACCGGATACAGGAGTCCCTTAGGGCTCCTCTCTCTCTCTCTGCTATGATATTTAACATATTTACATCTTTTATGTAAACTTCTGGCAGATTTAGAGTTACAATACGTTATCTATGCTGATGATATACAGTTCTTTTTTTCCAATATCGTTAGATTCCTCAACCACCTTTGGATTACTCTCCATATACTTATCTGCGATTAATACCTGGCTTTCCCATAACCCATTAGCATTAAATGTTTTTAAAACAGAAATAGTTGACTTGAGCAGAGACCTGAATTTGTCAGTTCCTTCCACTTTTTCTTTTCATGCACAGGGAATACCTATACTGAGTCATGCCAGAAACTTAAGAGTTGTTTTTGATAGATCTCTTTCTTTACATGTTCACATCAAAGGATTAATTAAAAAATCATACTGGAAGTTAAGAATGTTATGCCGACTCAGACCTTATTGAGACCTTTCAGATTTTCATCCCATACTCCAGGCTCTTATGATAACAAGCTGATTACTGGAATTCGATGTATCTAGGTCAGATTTACCTTACAGCCAGAATCTTGACCGATACCAGTAGATCCGAACATATTCGTGCAACCCTTTGTGTTATTTGTTTAATATGCTCCTTGTTATACCTTTTGCTTAATTGTTAAGAACTTTGATTTTGATGATTTTATTTTTGTAATCTCTTAGCCTCAGGTACAAAAATTTTAGATTGTAAGCCCTTTTAGGGGATAGTGAATTACCTATTGTACCTTATTGTAAACCGATGTGATATCTCTTTTTGAATTGAACATCGGTATATAAACATAGTAAATAAATAGTAAATAAATAAATATTAGTCCAGTGTTATGCGCCCTGCATTGGCTTCTATTAAGAGAACAGCACATTCAATTCAAAATTCTCCGCATAACATACAATGCTACGAATGACGCTGCTCCACAGTGCATTAGCACGCTTCTATAATGTTATTAGCCATCTAGGAGCTTAAGGTCTGAAAATCGATGATTATTAGAAGTGCCAAGCCACATGGTTGTCATAATTTAAGAGATGGGTGACAGAATTGTTATCCATAGCAGGTTCACTCCTATGGAATTAGATTCCCAGAGAGGTGCACGGATTGGTCGGCCCGTGCCCAGGGCTGCGGCTGTTTTGTTAATGTACGCACGTATGTGCGTGCATGTTATTAAATAAAATAGCCTGGCCACGCGCACGGGCGCTGAATTTTAAATGGGTGCACACCTGTGCACGCAAATCCTGCTTCTACGCCCAAGTGGAGACATTTTAAAAGGGTCACGCTATCGCCTCTTTACCGGTTCCTCCCCCAGTTTGCCCAGTTACCAGCCACGACTTCCAAACCCCCCCTGGTTTTATAGCCTGCATTCCCTCCTCCCCCAGCCCTTTAAATCCTGCAGATCTGCCTAGTTCTCTGCCTTTTATTACTTGCTTGGCATCCATAGTGGAAGTAAAGTTATGCAGCAGGGGGCCTAGGCACGCGCCGGATCGCACGAGTATTTATGTGCAAATTTCTAGTTCAATTCCCGAAATGCCCCACGCACCACCGGCCCCCACACCCAACACACATCACAACAGGCCTAATACCGTATGAGTTAAAAGTGTCTTTTTTTTTGCAGGGATTTCTGGTTGGCATCACAGCAGTGCATGTAAATATAATGCAAGGGATAGTTTTACCTCATAGCATGGTACTTTGATATTTTTCATGTAAAATGCTATTATAAATGCATAACTCTTAACTGTGTGTGTACTGTGCAAGAATATAAGGTTTGCCGGGGGAGGGGAGTGGTAGTGTCAGTTTTTAAAGTTTGTATCACCACTGGAGGGAGCTGGTGAGCCCGGGACAGACGGTGAATGAAGAAGGGGAGGGAGCAGCACAGTCACCGTTGGTACAGGGCAGCAGCAAAAAAAAACAAACCGCTTGCACCGGCCCTGCGCAGAGGCTCTCACGCGCTGTTTATCCGAACATCCAGACTACCCCATCGCGACTTTAAAATGCAAATGAGGGAAAGGGGGAGGGGTCTGGGTGGGGGCCCAGTAGCGCCGCGGGCGATAGTGTTTTACAGATTATCGCCAGAAATAACCGCACCTTTCCCATTGGCGGTACAGGGACGAAGGTCTGCAGCGCCGCCTGCAACCGCGACGGGGGCGGGGAAAATGCACCGCCGCAGTGTGGCGCCTGCTCAGTATGGCGGCTCATCGTTTACAGCGGGATGATGGATCTAGGCCTCGAGCAGTTCTCAGCAGGCTGGATCCCAGTTAGAAAAAAAAAAACGGGCAGAGGCCTGGAGTGGTGGTGGTGCTCAATGGAAACTTTACAGTAACTTAGAAAACAGAATCCAGGCCAAAATAGGCAAAAAAATCAGGAGGATACATAAGCGAAATGAAAACTCCAAGTGCCACAAGCCCCTTCTCTGTCTTCAGCCTGTGAGTTAATGTCCAAAATCCCTTCTTGCTGACAGGAAGGTAGAAAAACTCTTCTCCATAATAGGGAAAATAAATGGTGGTGAAAAAAGGTCTTTAAGATCATGAGAGGTCTTGAACGAGTAGATGTGACTCGGTTATTTTCACTTTCGAATAATAGAAGGACTAGGGGGCACTCCATGAAGTTAGCAAGTAGCACATTTAAGACTAATCGGAGAAAGTTCTTTTTCACTCAACGCACAATAAAGCTCTGGAATTTGTTGCCAGAGGTTGTGGTTAGTGCAGTTAGTGTAGCTGGGTTCCAAAAAGGTTTGGATAAGTTCTTGGAGGAGAAGTCCATTAATGGCTATTAATCAGTTTTACTTAGGGAATAGCCACTGCTATTAATTGCATCAGTAGCATGGGATCTTCTTAGTGTTTGAGTAATTACCAGGTTCTTGTGGCCTGGATTGGCCTCTGTTGGAAACAGGATGCTGGGCTTGATGGACCTTTGGTCTGACCCAGCATGGCATGTTCTTATGTTCTTATGTTCTCAAAAGCCAGTTCCCAGCCACAGTCCCCATTGTTAACTGGACACGGGGCACAGGCAGTTCCCAGTCCCCTCAGGCAGGTGGGTTTTCCTTCCTGAGCTGGGAGCAGGTCAAGAAAACAGCAAAAGCACCCTCTCCTTTTCCCAAACCGGACCCTGCCCTCTTCTACACCTGTGATGGCAGGGCGATGTCCTTCCCCCCGAGGTGCAAGCTTCTGGAGCCTGCGAAAATCACTCCTAACCTTCCCAGAACACAAAGGGTATCCCACCACCACCACCACTCATGTGCTTTGTAACCTGAGCTGGAGCAATCCCAGCGCCCTGCATGGGAAATCAATCTTAGGATCCTCTCTCCAAAGATGCTAAAGATATCCTAATGTTTAACTAAAGGAAATAATATGGCAGTCCTACCAGGACTGATGCTTTGCATTTCTGGATTTTACTCTTATGCTTTCTGTGGAATGGTGCTGGTGGTTTTTTTCATCGTTGCCCTGCATACAGGGTCTGACTTAAGGCGGTTTCCAGTTTAGTTTTTGTCTGCACATTTCTGTTTTATGGTTTCTTTGTTCTGTGTTTGGTGAGGGTTTGTCTGTGTTCTGCATGTGTGACCGAAGTGAGCTTTTCTGCTCGGGATCTGTAACAGTCTGGCTTGTAATAGGAGGTGCACTGGTGTTCTAGGGCCTGGTATTAGTGCTATTTTTGTATGGGAGGTTTACTATATTGTAATTGTAATTCAGTTTACTCAACACATGTTACAAAAGGCCTAAAACCATATGGGTCCCAAGTATCTTTTTTTTTTTTTTTTTTGCAGGGTTTTCTGTTTTTCACCACTGTAGTGCATGTAAATATAAAATACATATTGTAAGTGATATTTTTACCCAAAATGTCCATTTTCATGTGTAACCCTTTTCAAAGGATTTTGCTGTATTCTGAAGGTGCATAAAAAAATGTATGTCTGGTGCTGCTTGTCCTCACACGTTTCCCATTCACAGGATCCCAAATGGGTGGAGTGGAACTAGTAAACGTTAATTGGTTGTTTACTTTTTTGAAAAGTGCAAAGACCAGGGAACTCAATGAAGTTACTGGGTGATACATTTAAAACTAATAAGAGAAAATATTTTTACTCAATGCATAATTAAGCTCTGGAATTTGTTGCCAGAGGATGTGGTGAAAGCTGTTAGTGTAGCTGCATTTAAAAAAAGGTTTGGACAAGTTCCTGGAGGAAAAGTCCCTAAACCATTATTAAGGTGGAGTTGCAGAAATCCACGGTTTATTCTTGGGATAAGCAGCTTGGACTCTCTCTTCCCCTCGGGATCCTGCCAGGTACTTGTGACCTGGATTGGCCACTGTTGGAAACAGGATACTGGGCTTGATGGGCTTTTGATCTGACCCAGTATGGCAAGTTTATATTCTTTCTACTGGGGGGAAGGCTGACTTCAAAACCCTGGCGGTGAAATTAAATCTCTCTAGTGGTGAGTCATTGTACTCCTTCTGTGATGGTAGTGCAGGAACAGGCTGGACAAAGCTTGGGTGTTCAGTGTAAACCTTACTGTCATTTTTGAAAAGAAATACAAGTCTAGTTATGTAGATAAATAGTTTCACTTTACTTTGGAGTTTCCACGGGGTATTTAGAAGGGGGACTCACCCCCTGTACTCTGCCTAGATGTCCCTGCTTCTACTTACCTCCTCCGGCATCTGAATGGGCAAGGGTCCCAGCCTGGCATGGAAATCCTAAATGAGAGGATAACGCCTGCCCCAAAAATCACAGCTGTGGATCACCAGAATCCAGTGCTTCCCCAACCTGTGTCCCAAAAGGTAGAGATCCAGATGGGGGTCTCATCTCTTCCGTCCAGACTTCCTCCTGGCTGTGACATCTCATAAGGAAAGGTCTGGTGTAGAACAGGGCACTGGCTACTGCAGCTCAGCTTCAACACGAGGAGCCTCCTCACACACCAAACAGGGATGAAATGCATTCAAGCCCCTAGCACGTCCTCTGAGGTGAAAAAGTCGCTGCCACTTCCACACTGAAATGCAGGGAAGACCCATGGATTGCCTCCTGATCCAGGCTCTTACCACCCCTCAGAATAATAGGAAAAAAACCAGATTCTGACAGAGGTCTTTTTGCAAATACGAGAGGCAGATCCTCACACTGCAAGGAATCTCCTCCGTAATAAAACCTCAGCTTGGGTTTGATTTGCCCTAACTCAGACAGAGCTAACCAAAAGCAGCTCCTCACCCTCAGGAAGCATCTACACTGCTCCCTGACCTGCCCCCCCCCCCCCTCCTTAACCCCAGGGATTCAACCATCTCAGACATCCTCTGGGGGAAGTGCTGATGGGATGCTGTCTATCTAAGGACAGAGACCTGGGGGTCTCTACATGTGTAAATAAATAAATAATTTTACATTGTTTGCGGGGAGGTCCTGGGGAGGGGAGGAGAAGGGCACCAGACTGATGGCTTGCTTAGGGCGCCCAATACTCTTGCACCGGCCCTGAGGCAAGAAGATGCTGGCTAAAGTTATTTCGCTTTGGTTTAGGACTAGGCTGGCAGATATGATTCACCCCAACCAGTTGCACGCGATCCTGAGCTGGACCGTATTTGATTACACCATCCTGGTTTAGGATCTGATTCACTTCATCCGTTGCTTGCACTGTTTGCAGTAGGTGAGGAGAAGACATTTGACAGGGTGGATCATGGTTACCTCAACCTCTTCAGACATTTGAATTTGGTCCACACCTCGTGGGCTTCTCCAACTTCTCCATGGCTCTGCAGAATGCCCGGCAAAGGTCAGACGATCACTGAGTGTTGCCTCTGGCAATCAGTCACGGAGTTTGTCATGGGTGCCCCTTAACGGGACAAATGTATCATTAAGCATTTCCTTCAACTGTTCTGCAAGAGATTCACTGGACTGATGCTGACTTGTGAGTAACGCTGTGGGCTTATGCCAGCGACGTACTCCTCGTGGCCCAAGTTCCAGCTGATCTGGAGAGAGAGTGTAGGCTTGCCAGAAAAATCTCTTCTGTTGCATCCTCAGCAAAGATCAAATGTTGCAGGGGAACAGGTGGAAAGGCTCCTCGATGGCTTCCATGAGCTGAAATTCCCGGGAGTCCACCTGTTGACGGCAGAGGTCCCGGCCTCTGTCAACCGGTGCAAGCTGAAAGATGCTGTAAGGTGGCTCTCCATCGGGGAGTTGTGGACAGATCTGCTCAAGTTGCTGTCCCTGGGAGGAAAGGCCTAGGAGTTCAACCAACTGGTGGCAAAACAAACAATGTTTAGGAGCGGATTGATTGCCCTGAGTCTGGCCCCAGAGCTTTGGACCTTGCGATGGCTTCTTTTAGTTTAGCCCGCTGTTCCTCTCCCTCACAAAGGTCCTCCCACCCTGTCAGCACCTCCCTGAGTTGCTTTCCCATCCCGACAAAAGTCCAGGACCCTGACCCATGTGTGCCCCAGCTCTGCCTTTCCTTGTATATATTGCATTATTTTTAGCAGACAGCAGAAGATGGGGGGGGGGGGGGGGGGGGCGAGGGCAGGTCACCCTAACCTGAATCTGATTCTTCTGCGAGCTGTCAGCAGGGTCGACGCGGGGTATGCCGTAATGTCACACTGCCATGCGGCGTTACATCCTGCTGCTCCGCTGAGGATGTGCTGATGGCTGAGTGCGTCGGAGGATCTCCCGGAATTTTCCAGCTGCTGTCAAATTTTCCAACCGCACTGAAACCGTAGCGGGGCAGGGACCATCTCTCGCATCTCCCCTGACTGGAAAAAAAAAAAAAAAAAGGGCTAATCAGTCTCTTCAGCCAGAGCAAGGCCCCTCCGCGCACCTGTGAGGAAAGGCAGGGAGCGACGTGAGCGTATGAACGAGAGGTCCCGCTTCTCCTCTTACGGACACGGATGGACAGCCACAGCCAGCCAGATAGCATTACAGGGAGAGCAAATATAGATCCAGGGAGAGGGGGCAAACCTAGGACTTTTCCACGATTTGGTTTCTAAAAGGGGCTGTCAGCAGCTCGTCTCTGTGTAACCCTCTGGGGAAGGGAAGCTGGCTCCAGTCCCGTCTGGCAGGGCTCTCCTTCTCCTGCTTTAACACGGAAAGAGCAGGGTATGAGGGAGGTGGAGAGATCCGTCATTGTAAGATCTGAGCACAGGTTCTCCCAAAATAAAGAGAACAGCATTGTAATTTACAGTCAGGCTTTAAGGGTACGGACTGAATGTAACCACTGGGCGGGATGGATCTTTCTACTGGCACCCAGGGGCACACAGGAGAAGAGAGGATGGACCCTTTCTACGCACACAGAAACATAGAAATGACGGCAGAAAAGGACCAAGCGGCCCATCCAGTCTGCCCAGCAAGCTCCCACACTTATTTTCCCATATTTCTCTGTTTCACCAGCCACCAAGTTCAGAGCCCTTGTAGGTAGCTGTTTGATTCAAATTTTCTGCCATTGATGCGGAGAGTAATGTTGGAGTTGCATCAAAGGTGAGCATAAGGCTTAATGGTTAAGGGTAGTCCACAACTCCTCTTTCCTCTCTCTGCCTCTCCAGGGACAGCATTAACTCTCTGAGTACCAGGATTCTATGTGGGGGGTGAACAATAGTTCTTATACCCGTTTCTTACTCTCTCTGCCTCTCCAGGGATAGCATTAACTCTCTGAGTACCAGGATTCTATGTGGGGGGTGAACAATAGTTCTTATACCCGTTTCTTACTCTCTCTGCCTCTCCAGGGATAGCATTAACTCTCTGAGTACAGGATTCTACGTGGGGGATGAACAATAGTACTTATACCCGTTTCTTACTCTCTCTGCCTCTCCAGGGATAGCATTAACTCTCTGAGTACCAGGATTCTATGTGGGGGGTGAACAATAGTTCTTATACCCGTTTCTTACTCTCTCTGCCTCTCCAGGGATAGCATTAACTCTCTGAGTACCAGGATTCTATGTGGGGGATGAACAATAGTTCTTATACCCGTTTCTTACTCTCTCTGCCTCTCCAGGGATAGCATTAACTCTCTGAATACCAGGATTCTATGTGGGGGATGAACATTAGTACTTATACCTGTTTCTTACTCTCTCTGCCTCTCCAGGGATAGCATGAACTCTCTGAATACTAGGATTCTATGTGGGGGATGAACATTAGTACTTATACCCATTTCTTATTCTCTCTGCCTCTCCAGGGATAGCATTAACTCTCTGAGTACCAGGATTCTATGTGGGGGATGAACAATAGTTCTTATACCTGTTTCTTTCTCTGCCTCTCCAGGGATAGCATGAACTCTCTGAATACTAGGATTCTACGTGGGGGACGAACATTAGTACTTGTACCCGTTTCTTACTCTCTCTGCCTCTCCACAGATAGAATCCTGGTACTCAGACAGTTAATTCTAAGAGGGGGATGAACAATAGTACTTATACATGTCTCTTACTTTCTCTGCCTCTCCACAGACAGCATTAACTCTCTGAGTACCAGGATTCTACGTGGGGGATGAACATTAGTACTTATACCCATTTCTTATTCTCTCTGCCTCTCCAGGGATAGCATTAACTCTCTGAGTATCAGGATTCTACGTGGGGGATGAACAATAGTTCTTATACCTGTTTCTTACTCTCTCTGCCTCTCCAGGGATAGCATTAGCTCTCTGAGTATCAGGATTCTATGTTCTTATACCCGTTTCTTGCAATACAAGCTCTTCTCCATCTTCTGAACACAGCACTGATAATTAACACAGAGTCTCGTCTAATAAACACATTGAGAAGCAGAGCGGCTTCCAACTTCTACTGATAGATTTCTAGATGACTGAATAATATATACATCTCAATTCTGGTTCAGTTATAGTCATTAAATAATAAAGACAGCAGATAGATTAATAAATTTGTGACCCTACTTCATTTGCAAAGTCTCTCAGCTCTTCTGGATGCACTTTTATTTACAGAGAATGACGTTTTTCTTTCCAATCACTCCAATTACTTCAGATTTATCAGACTGAAGTTAATTCAATCCTTCTTTAACCTTCCCAATTTCTATCCCAGCTGTTCCCACTGTAGGTGATTAACTTTCAACACCAATGCTTTATCAGTACTTAGTCAAAGCTTTAGTACATTTTCTAGAATCTTCTGAAATTCTTTAACTCCTTAGGTAGTGCCTGATGGGCCCTCAACTCTCCCTTAAATGTCACCTGAGTCAACAGCAAGAAAGTTCTTGTTACCTTTACTTTGTATCATTTCATTTTTCATTTATTAAAATTTATTAATCGCCTAACACTTAGAAGGCCTAGGCGATATACAAAGATACATACATAATAAAAGCAAAAATAAGAAGAGTGGAAGCCCTTGAAAACACTTCTAGACATTTAAATGTCAGGATTTTAATTTTTCCCCGTGTTCTAGGTGAAACTCCATATGTTTCCTTGAAACGATATTTCCAAGAGGTTCTTGGCTTTGAAGAATCTAATTTTCCTGTTATAAATAAGTGTTATTTCCTTAAAGCTGCTTCCACAAATAGAATCAATTTACAAGATAACTTGACTGAAATATTAGAAAGTTCATCACTAGAAGTGTTAGTTAGAGGCACTTTATTAGTATCATGTATATCTTTAGGGGATGTTCAATCCATAATGAAAAATTATTTTAGAAAGTTTCCGACTTTATTCTTTGCTGAAAATGTAAAACTTTTTCCTGACCTTTCCTCTATAACACAAGAGAAGCGCAGGGCCTTTCTAACCCTGCGCCAAGAAACAATTTCATTAGGATATTCCTTTAAGCTAAAATTTCCTTGCAAATGTGTAATAAAGAAAGGTTCAGAAGTAAATATTTTCTTCACAGTTGAAAACTTTCCTGCAATCCAAAACTCCCATTACTTCATCTCCCATAAATGTGTAAAAATAAGAAAATTGAATGAAGACGTGCAGTTGATTATCTATTAATGTTTAATTATCTATAAGTATCTCTCTAAGTTTATGGATCTGGTTAATGCACTATATTGATTTATGGATTAATAAAGTAAGGTAATTTTTTAATTTATTTCTTTTTGGAAACTGTATGGAAAAAAATGTTCTTTTCCCTTCTTTATGATGTTTTTCTGTATTTGCAAAAATTTGGTTTTTTGTAATGTTTAAACATGATAAAATAAAGAATTTAAAAAAAAAAAAGCAAAAATAAAATACAAACAATAAATTTTAGCTTCACAGAAACCAAAAAGCAAAATACCAAATGTTGATGGTACATAAAGGATAATGTTTTAGACATCAGAGCATAATTCCGAGAATGGAATCTCAATTATTGGAGTATCATATTTACTTTAACAAGCAGATTGAGAACATTCGTACCACTTCATTAATCATTAAACGCACGATGAAGCAGATATTCCTTGAATGACATTTTGAACTTTTTAACATCTTCCAGAGATCTGAGGTCAAAAGGAAGAAGGTTCCATTGAATTGGTGCCTCTTAGTTTCCTTCCCTTATACTTTTGGCGGAGCTCGTTTCCTCCAGACGAACTCCTTCAAGCTCCAACACCTCACTCTCAAAGTTTTGGTTACAGAGTCCCAGGTACCAAGGGCCATCAGCTCCCAGCTGATCAAAAAAATAGCCTCTGAACCCAAAAGAGGAAAAAATGAAGCAGAAGACAGGAAGGGTGGAATAAAATGTCCTTACCTCACAACAGAGGAGATAGTCCAAGAAGACAGTCAATGCAAAGCTTGAACTCCTCTTCCTCGGGTCACTGTCAGGTCCATCCTCTGGGGGAGTGAGGGCGCACTGCAGGCCTTCCCTACCCCGAGATCCAGCCTGGAATACAGGGACGCCCCAATCCACTGCAACAAGAGGGAGCAGGCTCTCACAGGGAATCCTCCAGAAATGGGAGACAAAGAGCCCAAGGCAATCAAAAAGGAAGTCCAGCATGCGGGCTGACTTCAGGGAATTCCCTTTCCCTCCTTCCAACGCTTAAAATTACTTAAGTAAACAGAGAGGAGGCAGAGAGCTCCTGCTTCAGCAAAATCCAAACTACAATGCACCAGGAAAGACGGTGCTTTGGAATGATAGACTGCTAGGAGGCACCGTCTGGGGAGTCAAACCCAAACCTCTACTTCCAGTTTCTGCCATGAACCTCTCCATACGAATGCTACATTCCTTTTAGTGAAGGAAGCCAAAAAGATTCCCTACACATATTTGTCCTGGGCAACCCAATGTAAATTTCCCTGATAGGCCTCAGGCCTTTGTCACTCACTCAGGAGACAGCTCCGCTTGATATGAATTTCCAGCTTTTTAACTTTGCTTTTAGTGTTTTTAATTTACGTTTTTTTAGATTTTCACATTCTTTGAAACAAGCATACCTGGGGTCTTTTGAGTTCTGCTCAGCCTGAGATTAGTATAGATTAGCAGGGCAGGGCGCTGCATGGACATTCCCTTCATCTCACCCACCCTCCTTCCATTCTCCTCCCCATCACAGGCCTTTCTTTCCCTGCACCCCCTTCATTTTTTTTTTAATGCAAATGATACCATTCACCGCCTCACACAATATTCATCCCCTCTCTCAACCCCTGGCATTCACCCACTATTCTCCTCCCCCCCTGTTCACCTCGCTCCCCTTTCAGTTATGAACATTCAGCGCCTCTCCATCCTCACTAACCTCTCACAATTTACCTGCCGGATGCTCTGCCCTGGCTTCCTCTTCCTCCTTCTCCCTTTTGCTGGCAGCGGAGTCCAGACGTCCAGGAGCTCTGATCGGCCAGCAGTGTGCTTACTCCGGCCTCCCACCCTCCTGCCTCTGCAACAACAGGCAGCGCATGCAGGGGCCAAGAGGGCAGGAGCTGGAGCAGAGAGTGAAGTGACTCTTCTCTGTCACACTGAGTCCACTCCCACTCCCGTCCCCTCCTGTTCCTCTGGCAGCAGGTAGCACGTGTGGGGGGGGAGGGGGGAGAAGGAGAGGGGCTGGAGTGGACCACGGGGCAGCTCTTCTCTGCCTGGTGCCGCAGGGGGGGGAAAGAAGAGACGGGAGAATCAGCACTTTCCTCCAGTCTCCCATGCCACCCGGCCACTGAGGTCTCGCTGTGCGCCCTCACTCAGTGCGGAAGGCAAGCGCCGGGCACAGTGAGGGGCGGGAGGGAAGGTCCCGGACACTGTCGGTGCAGCTGGAGATTTCAGCTACATCAAAATCCCAGTTCCCAGCTACGGAAAAAAGTGCAGAGATCTCCTGGAAGCCTACTAGGAACTGGTATAGGAGCAAACCACTTTCGTTTTGGGAGGAAACATAACAACAGCAGTGTAGAGGTAGAGCTCCCCCATGTGAGAGAGAGTAAATGGCGTATTCCTCCGCTATATAAGCTCTGACCACCATCTTAGGGTGTGGATTTTAGTTTCTTTTTTCCAGGGGTAGTGTGCCCTGCCTGTCCTCTGATATTTTCTGTGGTCTGACCCTTAACTTCTCCATGGGGGCTTTTATTTTGGATAAGGGAGTTTCTATCCACCCTCCCTATCCTCTTTTATGTTTTTATGATGATTTATTTGAGGTCCGAGTACCTCCTAACTAGGGACTCAGTTCCTTTCTGTTTTTCCTGTTCTAACATCGGAAGGGAGAGGTCCCTTCCCTGAGCAGGAACCTGGGCTCTCCAGTATCCAGGGGAGAGGAAGGAGTTGGGATGGACCCCTACAGGGCCCATGAATATCTACTGGAGATCTGGGGGAGTAACAGGAAGTATTGTTCTGACAGTGGACGGGAGAAGAGGAGGTTACTTGGTGCCCGTCTGGTACTGTGAGGAAACTGAAGAGGTCAGGGGAGAAAACTGCATGGAGAGGTAGGAGAGAAATGACGGCGTAAAAATGGATTTCACCTTTAATACTTCACGAACATTGGGAGGGAAGCAGTCACTTGCCCGGTGCCAGTGGAATGGGAGAAACATCAGATCAAAGAGTGAATCAATTGACTCTGACATCTTAAACTTAAGCAAGGCTATAAGAAGTCACAGATTTATTTAAAGCACTCGTACCATCTAAACATGAACTGACCGGCTGTAAAGAACATTCTCATCATTTCACACCATAATCAGTAAACGTCCTGCTGGAAACCAAGTCAGCATCCAGTGTGCTTTTATTGCATCGTGACTTTAATGCTCGTCAGTGCTGTTATCATCACTGCTGTATACAAGAACTGTGAGCTGGGACTTAAGTGTTGCCATGCAAGGTCCTTGAAAGTTACCTGTCCCCTCACTCAGGGAACCCTGCAGTTTGAGATATTTTAACGTTATGAGAAAGTTAAAAAAGACAAAACAGGACCTTAGGTCAAAGGAACGCATCTGGCGCCGCCAACCCTCCCCCCAACACAAGGCAGTATACAAACAAGCACTACACGATTACCGCCAAGCCACCATCAAAGCCAAACGGGATTTCTATGCGTCTAAAATTCACGATCTGCAATTCAACTCCAATGCTCTCTTTTCCTGTGTCGCAAACCTGACAAAGTCCCCCCCAACCCACCACCCACGAAGAATTCTCCAAGGAAAGATGCGAGGAGCTTGCTAAATACTTCCAACACAAAATCTCCAGCATCCTCCTGCGCTTCACCACCAACCCCACCACCACTTCCCCCCTCCCAAACCATAATAACACTAGCTTGAGATCCCTTGACCTCACATCCTCCTGTGGGATAGAAACCATCTTAAAAAAGATGAAACCAGCCACCCATTTCGCAGACGCAATCCCCTCCAAAACCCTCCTCTCCATTCCCACCACCATCGCCAAACCCTTAGCTGATATAATTAATTGCTCCCTCACTTTTGGTAAAGTCCCTGACCCCCTCAAGCTTGCCGTTGTGAAGCCCCTCCTTAAAAAACCCACCCTCAACCCAGCTGACCCAGCAAACTACCGGCCCATTTCCAACCTTCCTTTCCTTTCAAAAATCCTTGAGAAAGTAGTTAATACGCAGCTCACTGATTTTCTCGAGGACCACAACATCCTGCACCCCTCACAATTTGGATTCCGCAAAGGTCAAAACACCGAGAACCTCCTGTTAGCGATCACAGACACCATACTCATTGGCATGGACCAAGGAAAATCGTTCCTGCTTGCCATACTGGACATCTTGGCGGCCTTTGACACGGTCAATCATCAAATCCTTCTCTCACGCCTGGCAGAGATAGGTATTGCCGACAAAGCGCTAGCCTGGTTCGCCTCCTACCTCACAAATAGAGAATACCTAATAAAAATCGACAACTTTAAATCTGCTCCCGTACCCCTCATGCAAGGCGTCCCCCAAGGCTCCTCCCTTTCCTCCACCCTCTTTAACATCTACCTCCTGCCCCTCTGCCACCTGCTCTCAGACCTAGGCCTGAATTTCTTCATATATGCGGACGATGTGCAAATCCTCATCCCCATCCAAAAAACGCTCAATGAATCCCTCCTTTTCTGGGAATCCTGCCTAGGCGCCATTAACTCTCTATTATCCAACATTCACCTCGCACTAAATGCAGCTAAAACCGAAATACTCATCATATCTAAACATGAACACTCATCCCCCTCCACCTCCCCCCTCTCCACCCTTACCCACCCTCTACCAACATCCGTAAGAGACCTGGGAGTCACGCTAGACCAACACCTCAACTTCAAACCACACATTAAGTCATTGCTGAAGGTGGGCTTTTACAAGCTCCAAATCCTTAAAAATCTCAAGCCACTACTCCACACACAGGATTTCCGCTTAGTCTTGCAGTCAACCATTTTCTCCAAATTGGACCACTGCAACGCCCTCCTGCTAGGCCTCCCATACTCTACCATCAAGCCCTTGCAAACCCTGCAAAACGCCATGGCGAGAATTCTAACTAACACCCAAAAGAGAGAACATATCACACCCATTCTTATCGATCTGCATTGGCTGCCCATCCCCTTCCGCATTCAATATAAAACCCTGACCATACTTCACAACATTCTCTACCAAAAACAACTCCGCCTGGCTCAAGGAAATGCCTCGCCTCCACTCGTCCCACCGGCCCGCACGATCCACCCTTGCAGGCACCCTGCACACCCCCCCTCTAAAAATCGCGCACCTCTCCACCACCAGAGAAAGAGCCTTCACCATAGCAGGCCCTGCCCTCTGGAACTCCCTCCCCACACACCTCCGTCTCGAACCCTCTCTACCCACCTTCAAAAAAGGCATCAAGACCTGGCTGTTCAGGCAGGCCTACCCTGAGACCAACCCCCCGTAGACACCTGCCCCCCCCCCCTGCACCTTAGCATACTATCAAAAAGAATGTTTTTGTATACAATAATCTGCTGTAAATATGTTAATCTCTGCAACTGGTATCTTACAATCTGCTGTAAATAACTTCTACTCAGTTATGGTTACTCCTACCTACCTTCTTTGCTGCTCTCTCCTCTTCCTCTCTCTGTCTATCCCACCCTCCCCCCGCTCCCTTTTCTCTTGCCTGCTCCATCCCCCTACCCCTGTTTTTTGTAATTTCCTCCTGTCTCAAGTTCATTGTGAACCGGCGTGATGTGCCCCACGAACGCCGGTATATTAAAAGCTGTTAAATAAATAAAAATAAATAAATAAAGTTACTCCCTGAAACTATGATTTGAGATATGAGATCTGGGGGTCTCAGGGGCATCAAATCCAGAGGGGTCCCGAGGAGGAAAAGATTCTCCCTGGACTCTGGGCACAGGTGGGCCGGGAGGCGCCAGAGGCGAGGCGTCCCGCCCGGGAACGTCTGCTAGAGTCAAAGACTGATTCAGCCACGATCGGCCCGAGATACCGGAGGAAGAGAGGGGAAGAGAACAGGAATCCCCCAAGAAAAGGTTTCAGCTGCCAACCGTGTACTGGGAGAGCCCAGGGTGGAAGGGGGTACCCGTCCCAAAGAGCTGACCTGTTCTGGGAAGGAGGCTGAGATGAGACTGTGACGTAATATTGGTGCTGCAGATAGGGTTACAGTACTGGCGCAATGTCCTGAAGCGTGCCGCGGTTTTGGACTCTGTTTTACCTTTTATCTCTGGTACCACTGTCCGGGTGCGACCAGCCCAGGGGTTACACAAGAAATTCCCACTATTTGTTTGCACCTCCTCACAGACAGTCATGAGTTCCTCTGCCTCGTTTGGACCCCCTTCTCCCACTCCACCCCCCACTGCAGATACATTTCATGAGGATGTTTCAGCTGAGTCCCAGGCTCATGAATGAGCTCATTCCATGCTTGCGTTTTTCTTTAATCAGGGGAATATTTCTACTGCGCTTACAGAAAACCTGAGTCATGCATTTTGTAATACACCCCCCCAGGTGATGAGTGAAAAGGATTAGGATAGGGGAAACTGTTTCTCTTATTGCCCAAGAAGTCTTGAAAGATTTTTTACCCGCAGCGCCCCGTCCTGAGAGCGAGCCGTTGCTGCTGGTTCTGGTCCGATTTCTCACAGTCGCCCTGGATCTTGGAGTCAAGTCCCTGGGGGACCCTCCGGTGCACCCTTGGGAACAGTACATCAGTAAAATCCATAGAGAGTGACGGCACTGTGTTTACTCCCTTGGATTCGGGTCAAAACAAACACGAAGGGACTTAGCACAGCAATCGTGTTCCTTCACGCAAACTCAAGAGTAAGCTCTGCAAAATTCATGCTAAGAGAGAGAATTATTTTTAAAAAATGTGTTCAATGCTAGACGTAGGTCACATAAGGACATAAAACTTACAGTGAATTTTGCATTTAAAAAAGCGCTTAAACAGTCGTTCAATTTTTCTGTCCCCACCCCCTTAGCAAGTAGCTCTTGCCCCTTAAAACCATGCATCGGAGGCTTCAGCTGTTCTGAGCACCCTCTCCAGCCCTTGTGTGCCTGTGATGAGCATCGCTCCCCCATGGGGAGGGGAGTTAGGAGAATATAAAGTCCCTGTTCCCCCGGACAGGAGAGATTCTAAGACCTGGAGTCCTGCTGGACTTTGCAGCTCTTTCCCTCCCCACAGAATGGCACCCGTAGGACCTCCCCCTCTTCACAGACAAGGCTCAGTGATGTTTCCAGGAAAAGGATGCTAGGAGGGGGGGTTCCTGGAGATCCAGAACAGTGAGAAGGAATCAGGTCTCATGGGCCATCAAATCCAGAGGGGTCTGGAGGAGGAAATGATTCTCCCTGGACTCTGGGCACAGGTGGGCTGGGAGGCGCCAGAGGCGAGGCGTCCCGCCCGGGAAAGGTCCGCTAGAGCCAAAGACTGATTCAGCCACAATCGGCCCCAGATACCGGAGGAAGAGAACAGGAATCCCCCAAGAAAAGGTTTCAGCTGCCAACCATGTACTGGGAGAGCCCAGGGTGGAAGGGGGTACCCATCCCAAAGAGCTGACCTGTGCTGGGAAGGAGGCTGAGACGAGACTGTAACGTAATATTGGTGCTGTAGATAGGGTTACAGTACTGGCGCATTGTCCTGAAGCGGGCCGCGGTTTTGGACTCTGTTTTCCTTGCCATCAGTTGAGTAAAGAGTTTTGCTTTGAACAGCAGCGCTGGTGTGGACGTAGTCTTTTGGGAGAGACTGGAATCATGAATGGGAAGAGCTCCAGAGAGGAAAAACCAACCACCCCCAAGGGCCTTGAAAAAGCTCTCCATTTCCTTGGTGTGCGGGAACCCTGTGAGGTCATGCGGCCTTGCCTGGTCCGTGGCCTTCACCATGTGCCCCAGAACAGGACAGGGGCTACACCTGTATTCTTGTGCATGTTTAACCCTAAGTACCTAACTTCCTTTGGAGGCGCAGTTGCATGTTTGCATTAATGCTCGTGCGTACAAAACCCTGCAGACACTTGGATTCGGCCTGCGCCTCACCGGGCTTCTCCAGCTCACGTATCCTGCTCTGCCCGGCTCCCGGAAAAGGTAAACTCTCCCCCGATGGTGCCTCTGGCATTCGGTTGAGGAGTGTGCGGGGAACGATAACCTCTGGACATGGCATGGTGCGTTCTAGCAGAGCGAACACAACCACAAGGCACCGTGGTGGGGGTATTTGGAAGAAACCTACATCACTGCAGGTAGTTTTCGTACTGGCCTAGCTGGGGAGATGTTGTAACTTTGTTCTGTTAAGGTATTTTAAATTTTCTTTGGGTATTCTGTCTATCTATAGTGACTAAGCCCAGGGCTTCCCAAACTATGGGCTCACGCCACCTTCGGCTGGGCTCACGGGTGCCTCTTTAGGCAGCGGCAGCGGCATTAGTAGTGGGGTCCGCGAGCCGGCATGCGCACAGAGGCACCGCGGCGGTCCTGCCCTCACCTGACCTTTCTCTGGTAACAGGAAGCCCTGCACGAGGAGGCCTGTAAGCTTGCACTGGCTTTCGTTACCAATGCTGCTCCTCTGCCGCTTGCAGATTGCCGTCAGCCTTAGAAGCGGCCAGTGGGGGGGGGGGGGGGGGGGGGGGGGAGAGGTGCTAAGTGCCTCTACTACTAACTACCTCTATGCAGTGCTAACTACCTCTATGCAGAGGACATGCAGATCTTGATCCCCATAAAAGAATCTCTTCCAAAAACGCTTACCTACTGGGAAAATTGCCTTAAGTCCATTAACAGCCTACTCACCAGCCTGAACCTGGTACTCAATGCAGCCAAGACAGAAATCCTTCTTATCTCCCCGGACCACTCCGCCAACTCTGATCAAACAGCCCCTGACACACAGATCTCTCAAGCAAGAGATTTAGGAGTAATCCTAGATAACCAACTGAATTTAAAGAAATCGATCAATAATATCACTAAGGACTGTTTCTACAAGCTTCAAGTTCTGAAAAGACTCAAACCCTTTCTTCCCTTCCAGGACTACAGAACCGTCCTTCAATCAACGTTATTCTCTAAAACTGACTACTGTAACGCTTTACTCCTGGGGCTCCCCATCTCCGCCACTAAACCTCTACAGATGCTCCAGAATGCAGCAGCTAGAATCTTAACCAACACCAACCAGCGAGCTCATATCACCCCTATTCTCCGAAACCTGCACTGGTTGCCAATAAAATACAGAATCCTACAGAAAGCACTCACTATAATCCACAAAACCATCCACAATCAACTGACACTAGACCTTCACATCCCTTTCAAACTGTACTCATCCGCAAGACCCATCAGAGAAGCATATAAAGGAACTCTACTAGTCCCACCAAATAAATCCGCCCGCCTAACTTCCACCAAAGAGCGCTCATTCTCCACAGCGGGCCCAATCCTCTGGAACAAATTTCCGACTGACCTTAGACTGGAAACCTGCCTTCTTACCTTCAGACGAAAACTTAAGACTTGGCTTTTCCTCCAAGCCTTCCCCTAATTTCTAAAGTGTTCTACCCAGACTCAATCCAACTGATGGGACGTTCGCACTAGTCCCATTACTATTCATATGTATTTTACTTCTAGTTAATTGTTAATTGTTGTCTTTCTACTTCCTGGCTACTCTAGCCCCCAAGTTCAATCTCCTTGTTATATGTAACTTTGCTTCGGCTCTCTTGTTTGGTTTACTAGTTACTCCCCTAAGTTCCATGTAAACCGGCCTGATATGAATCCCTTCATGAAGACCAGTATAGAAATATGTTAAATAAATAAATAAATAAATAAGTGCGTGCGGGCAGGTGGAGACTGCCCCACGGCTCCTCCCGCCTCACCCACCCCACTGAACCTTCCCCCGAGAGAAAACTGTTGCCCCTGTCGTCAGCCTGCCCTCCCTCCTCACCGCTTGTCTTCCACCACCGGCCCAGGGACCGAAGGAAAATGTTGCTGCGGACCCTGGCCCGGGGGAATATTTGGAGAAGGGGGGCTATTGAAGGGAGGGATGGAGATGCAGGAAAGGTTTGAGGGTTGGATCAGCTGGAGAGGGACCTGTGGAAGGTGAGAGGGTGAAGTGAAGGAAGACTGACTGAGCAATGTGAGAGAGGAGCTGGGGATGGGGGGGAGGGGCTCAGCTGGTGGGGATGTGAGAGAGGAGCTGGGGATGGGGGGGAGGGGCTCAGCTGGTGGGGATGTGAGACAGTGGTTGGAGAGGAAGAGGGGAGGTGAAAGTGAGGGGATCGGGATGAGAGTGAGGGGATAACAGATGATTAGTTGGGGTTACGAGGTAATGGGAATGTGGAGGTGCGAGGATCTTAACATTTTGTAATTGTAAACCGAGCAGCCTTGTGTATTTTGAGTCCTCAGTGCAGGACTCGGTCTGTGAGAGCTACTGACCAGGTCTCCTGGCTAGACTGGTTTTCTTTTAGGGGCGTGTGACATCGGGAAGCGTTTGTGTGTGAACGACTGTTTAGAGTTGAGAGCAGGGAAGACAGACCTGCTGAATCTACCCTCCTGCCATGTAGTGATTATGCACCCTCCAGATCCCTCTTTCCAAGCCTTTTCAAACCCAAGGCACATGTAGATCAACAAAAATGTTGCATGCACACCAGAGCCAGGGAAGCACTGAAAGCCCAACCAATCTCGCTCACAAACGTTTAGACACGGGGGAGAGAGGGTGGAGGCACACGTGAACCCGTCATGGCAGACCAGCTCCCTAAGTATAAAACTGCAGGAGAAGTGGTGCAAGCAGATGGCGAAATCACACTGGGGCCGATGCAATAAAGGCGCGTAGAAAGCGGCCGCTGAACGGTCAGCGCCTGCTCTCTTAACGTGCGCATGGCGCCCCAAAGGGAGACCCCAGGCAGGCGTTAATATCTGAGCGATAAATGTGCACCTGAGACGCACGTTTATCTTTTTGCATTGGGAGTGGACGAGTATTAGGCTCATTCACTCCGCGTTAGACGCGGGTAAAATAGGCACTAATCCCCTTATTGCATTAGGGGATTGCTTAGCGACTATTTTAGCCCGCCTCTAACTGCTCGTTAAGAGTGCGCTCGGCATATTGCATCGGCCCCTTAAGGTGGCTGCCACTTCGCTGTCAGTAACCCCGGCTCTCAGAAAAAAGCCGCATCCAGTGCTCAGTTGTAAGCTCTTTCCATCTTATTCAGCCTGAGGATGGGGCTCATTCTGAAAGAGGAGGCTCAGTATGGGGTAGAGAGGAGGTGCGGTACACAATGCAGGCTGCAAAAGGTAGGGCCCAGCTATTCACGCCCTGTCATAATGCCTCTATATCGCTCCATGGTGAGACCGCACCTTGAATACTGTGTACAATTTTGGTCGCCGCATCTCAAAAAGGATATAATTGCGATGGAGAAGGTACAGAGAAGGGCAACCAAAATGATAAAGGGGATGGAACAGTTCCCCTATGAGGAAAGGCTGAAGAGGTTAGGGCTGTTCAGCTTGGAGAAGAGACGGCTGAGGGGGGATATGATAGAGGTCTTTAAAATCATGAAAGGTCTAGAACAGGTAAATGTGAATTGGTTATTTACTCTTTCGGATAATAGAAGGACTAGGGGGCACTCCATGAAGTTAGCAAGTAGCACATTTAAGACTAATCGGAGAAAGTTCTTTTTCACTCAACGCTCAATAAAGCTCTGGAATTTGTTGCCAGAGGATGTGGTTAGTGCAGTTAGTGTAGCTGGGTTTAAAAAAGGTTTGGATAAGTTCTTGGAGGAGAAGTCCATTAACGGCTATTAATCAAGTTTACTTAGGGAATAGCCACTGCTATTAATTGCATCAGTAGCATGGGATCTTCTTAGTGTTTGGGTAATTGCCAGGTTCTTGTGACCTGGTTTGGCCTCTGTTGGAAACAGGATGCTGGGCTTGATGGACCCTTGGTCTGACCCAGCATGGCAATTTCTTATGTTCTTGCTAATTCAATGATGTTACTGACCACCACAACAGTGTGAGATGTGAAGCTGGCACAATGGATGCCAACAGCACCTTAGTGAACAAAACAGCTGAGTAAGGAGGAATTAAAACACAGAGCAGGAAGCAGTGCAGAGAGAATCAGTTCCAGACAACTACAAACCAGAAGAGTCTGGATCATCAGAGCAGAGCCAGGACAGGCCGAGTTTCACCTATGATTAAGTCTGGACCATTTGTGGCTGGATCCGATCATCCGATTTGCCGCATACTGACTTTGCTTGGATGTGAATGCTTGCAGAATTTCAAGTAAATTTGGATTTTTTTTCAACAAGAATAACATATAAAGCGAATCAGAGTTAGCCAAATAATTTTCAGGCAAAAATGTGAAAACCTGACCTCGGTCAGAGCAGATTTGACCATCCTTTGTAAAAAGTACTGCATTCGTATGCTTACAGTTTGACGAAGACCAGATACTCTCTCGCCTCATCAAGAAGAGCCAGGCTGGATCAGACCAACAGTCCATCGAGCCAAGCCCAGCATCGGCCAGTCCAGGTCTCTAGGCAGTATCTGGAAGATCCATTCCCTCTTGCTTATTCCCAGACATAGGAGGTGCTGATCCCCATTTTTGCCTGGCTAATAAGGGTTAATGGGATCTGCCTTCCGAATTGCTATGGTAATTATTGACAGGTAAGGACCCATTGGCTCACCTGGTCTGCCCAGTACTCTGGTTATCTCCCACGCACGCTCCAATTCTGCCACTGATTTGGCAGTTACCACCTGTGCCGATTGGGGGGAGGGGGCGGTTCTGGCATCCACTGTCGTTCCAGTGAAGTGGTACTCGTTTCTGCTAAGTCAAAATCCCCAAAATGTTCTGGCAAATGCTAAAATGATTCTTGAAGGGCCTTGGATTCTTGGCTCTCTCAGTTAATGGCATCCCGGGGTTTTGCGTAATCCATATCTCGCTGCAGCTGTGCTTGCGAGCTTTGATGCCAGCAGCACTGCCAGCTTCCATACCGCTGCCAAATCTAGACCGGTACAAATGTGAATAACAAAGCCACTTTATCTGATGCTGCATGTTTGCACGGGGAATTACGGCAGCTCAGAACCACCCAGCACACAACTCACCTGCCTTAATCTCTAAAATAATAATGGACATTTTTCTTTTTTTAAGAGAGTCTGAGACCTGCCACTTATCCCTTTTTTTGAGTGATTACCATAGCTGGACGTATCATTGTTTCCCATCTCATGCCATGGGCAGAATATTGACTGTGGTGTTAACTTTGTTATTCAGTACAAGTGAACTGTATAAAAATCAAGTTACCAACCAGGAGAAAAGACAAAGAGAGAGAGGAGGAAAGAGAGAGAGAGAGAGGGGAAGGATGTTTCCTGCTCCTGGGGAGGGGAGCAGGGAGAGAGAACACATGTCCTCTGACAGGCACTGAAGGAGGGAGAATGGCCAAATGATTAAGTTCTGAACATTAATAAGCAGACTCCATTAGCAACCTTTCCTCTCCTCTCAGCTTGTATAAAATCAGTACTCCAGTTTACAATGCAGTACGATCTGGCCTCCTGAGCTGCAGGGAGAACAGGTGGCTGACAGTGTGTGTGAAATCTTCCCTCTTCCTCCTTCCCAAATTGAACCTCTCACGCAGAGAACTGACCGAGAAATCCCAGGAAGAGAGCAAAGCAATCGCCAAGAATCTCACACAAAGGGAATGCGGGAGTCGTCAAGAGTCTCACGCAGAGAAATGACCGAGAAATCCTAGAAAGAGAGCAAAGGAATTGCCAAGAATCTCACGCAGAGAACTGACCGAGAAATCCCAGGAAGAGAGCAAAGCAATCGGCAAGAATCTCACACAGAGAACTGACTGAGAAATGACAGAAAGGGAATGCGGGAGTCGCCAAGAGTCTCACGCAGAGAACTGACCAAGAAATACTAGAAAGAGAGCACAGAAGTATCTCATGCAGAGAGCTGATCGAGAAATCCTAGAAAGAGAGCAGAGGAATCACCAAGAATCTCATGCAGAGAACTGACCAAGAAATCCTAGAAAGAGAGCAGAGGAATCACCATGAATCTCACACAGAGAACTGACCAAGAAATACTAGAAAGAGAGCACAGAAGTATCTCATGCAGAGAACTGATCGAGAAATCCTAGAAAGAGAGCAGAGGAATCACCAAGAATCTCATGCAGAGAACTGACCAAGAAATCCTAGAAAGAGAGCAAAGGAATTATCAAGAATCACAAGCAGAGAACTGACCAAGAAATACTAGAAAGAGAGCACAGAAGTATCTCATGCAGAGAACTGATCGAGAAATCCTAGAAAGAGAGCAAAGGAATCACCAAGAATCTCATGCAGAGAACTGACCGAAAAATCCTAGAAAGAGAGCAAAGGAATTATCAAGAATCACAAGCAGAGAACTGACCAAGAAATGGCAGAAAGGAAACACAGGAGTCGCCAAGAGTCTCACGCAGAGAACTGACCAAGAAATACTAGAAAGAGGGCACAGAAGTATCTCATGCAGAGAACTGATCGAGAAAACCTAGAAAGAGATCAAAGTATTCACCAAGAATCTCATGCAGAGAACTGACCAAGAAATCCTAGAAAGAGAGCAGAGGAATCACCAAGAATCTCATGCAGAGAACTGACCAAGAAATCCTAGAAAGAGAGCAGAGGAATCACCATGAATCTCACACAGAGAACTGACCGAGAAATCCCAGGAAGAGAGCAAAGCAATCGGCAAGAATCTCACACAGAGAAATGACTGAGAAATGACAGAAAGGGAATGTGGGAGTCGCCAAGAGTCTCACGCAGAGAACTGACCAAGAAATACTAGAAAGAGAGCACTGAAGTATCTCATGCAGAGAACTGATCGAGAAATCCTAGAAAGAGAGCAGAGGAATCACCAAGAATCTCATGCAGAGAACTGACCAAGAAATCCTAGAAAGAGAGCAGAGGAATCACCAAGAATCTCATGCAGAGAACTGACCAAGAAATCCTAGAAAGAGAGCAAAGCAATCACCAAGAATCTCATGCAGAGAACTGACCAAGAAATCCTAGAAAGAGAGCAAAGGAATTATCAAGAATCACAAGCAGAGAACTGACCAAGAAATACTAGAAAGAGAGCACAGAAGTATCTCATGCAGAGAACTGATCGAGAAATCCTAGAAAGAGAGCAAAGGAATCACCAAGAATCTCATGCAGAGAACTGACCGAAAAATCCTAGAAAGAGAGCAAAGGAATTATCAAGAATCACAAGCAGAGAACTGACCAAGAAATGGCAGAAAGGAAACACAGGAGTCGCCAAGAGTCTCACGCAGAGAACTGACCAAGAAATACTAGAAAGAGGGCACAGAAGTATCTCATGCAGAGAACTGATCGAGAAAACCTAGAAAGAGATCAAAGTATTCACCAAGAATCTCATGCAGAGAACTGACCAAGAAATCCTAGTAGGACAGCAAAGGAATTGGCAAGAATCTCATGCAGAGGAATCACCAAGAATCTCATACAGAGAACTGACCAAGAAATCTTAGAGAGCAGAGGAATCACCAAGAATCTCATGCGGAGAACTGACCAAGAAATCTTAGAAAAAGAGCAGAGGAATCACCAAGAATCTCATGCGGAGAACTGACCAAGAAATCACCAAGAATCTCATGCGGAGAACTGACCAAGAAATCCTAGAAAGAGAGCAGAGGAATCACCAAGAATCTCATGCAGAGAACTGATTGAAAAATGACAGAGAGGGAACACAGGAGTCGCCAAAAATCTCACGCAGAGAACGGACAGAGAAATCCTAGTAGGACAGCAAAGGAATTGCCAAGAGTCTCATGCAGAGAACTGAATGAAAAATCCTAGAAAGAGAGTAAAGGAATCATCAAGAATCACAAGCAAAGAACTGACCAAGAAATGGCAGGAAGGGAATGCAGGAGTTGCCAAGAGTCTCGTGCAAGGAACTGGCTGAAAAATCCTAGAAAGAGAGCAAATGAATTGCCAAGAATCTCACAAAGAGAACTGACTGAGAAATGAAAGAAAGAACACAGGTGTTGCAAAGAGTCACAAGCAGAGAACTGAGAAATCCTAAAAAGAGACCAAAGGAATTGCTAAGAATCTCATGCAGAAAATTGACCAAGAAGTGACAGAAAGGGAACACAGGTGTTGCTACAAATCACATGCAGAGAACAGAGATATACGAGAAAGGGAGAAAAGGAATTGCCAAGAATCTCACACAGAGAACTGACCGAGAAACGATAGAAAGAGCGCGCAGGAGTCACCAAGAGTCTCAAGCAGAGGAATGACTGGGAAAATCTAGAAAGAGAGTGCAGGAGTAATCAAGAGTATCAAGCAGAGAACTGACTGTGAAATCCTCGAAAAAGAGCACAGGAGCATCTCAAGCAGAGAACTGACCTAGAAATCCTAGAAAGAGAGCAAAGGAATTGCCAAGAATCTCATGTAGAGAACTGACCAAGAAATCCTAGAAGGAGAACAAAGGAAACACCAAGAGTCTCATGCAGAGAAAACTAACTGAGAAATCCTAGAAAAACAGCAAAGGAATTGCCAAGAATCTCATGCAGAGATCTGACCAAGAAATGACAGAAAGGGAACACATGTGTTGCCAAGAGTCACAAGCGGAGAGCTGAGAAATCCTAGAAAAAGAGCAAAGGAATTGCTAAAAATCTCACACAGAGAACTGACCAAGAAATGAGAGAAAGAGAGTGTAGGAGTCACCAAGTCTCAAGCAGAGAACTGGCCAAGAAATATTAGAAATAGAGCACAGGAGCATCTCATGCAGAGAACTGACCGAGAAATGACAGAAAGGGAACGAAGGAGTCTCATGCAGAGATCTGAATGAAAAATCATAGAAAGAGAGCACAGGAGTCACCAAGAGTCTAAAACAGAGAACTGACCGAGAAAATCTAGAAAGACAGCAAATGAATTACCAAGAATCTCATGCCAAAAATTGACCAAGAAATGATAGAAAGAGAGCACAGGAGTTGCCAAGAGTCTCACGCAGGGAACTGACCAAGAAATGATAGAAAGAGAGCACAGGAGTTGCCAAGAGTCTCACGCAGAGAAAAGACTGAGAAATTCTAGAGAGAGAGCACAGGCGTCACGAAGAGCCTCTAGCAGAGAATTGACTGAATAATCCTAGAAAAAGAGCGCAGGAGTCATCGAGAATCTCAAGCGGAGAACTGACTGAGAAATTCTCAAAAGAGAGCACAGGAGTCACCAAGAGTCTGAAGCAGAGAACTGACCGAGAAATCCTAGAAAGTCAGCAAACTAAATGCCAAGAATCTCATGCGGAGAACTGAACAAGAAATCTTGGAAAGAGAGTGCAAGAGGCATCAAGAGTCTCAAGCAGAGAAATGACCAAGAAATCCTAGAAAGAGAGCAAAGTAATGATGAAGAATCTCGTGCAGAGAACTGACCGAGAAATGACAGAAAGAGAACAGAGGTGTTGCCAAGAAACACAGGCAGAGAACTAAGAAATCCTAGAAAGAGAACAAAGGATTCGCCAAGAATCACACTCAGGAACTGACTGAGAAATCCTAGAAAGACAGCACAGGAGTCACTGAGCATCTCACGCACAGAACTGACTGAGAGGTTTTGGAAAGAGAGCACAGGAGTCACTGAGCATCTCATGCGGAGAACTAACTGAGAGGTTTTGGAAAGAGAGCACAAGAATTTGAGGGACAGAGAATATTTGGCTAACTTTCACCGAGTACTATTTTAACCCTTTTTTTGGATTTTATGGTAGTCCAAGGGCTTACACAATAATTTCTTTTGGGGTTATCTTCCTTTTGCCACTTCCCCAATTTTAACAAGTTCCAAGGAGTGGATTATTTCTGTGGGAGGAAGGCTTAAGCTTTTAGGCCCATGCAGGGCCGGTGCAAGGGGATTTGGCGCCCTAGGCGAGCCTTCTTCCTTGCGCCCCCCCCCCCCCGGTCTCGGCCCCGACTCCTACCTCATTCTCAATCACGCCCGCTGACTGGGGTTTTCTGGGTCGCGAGCAGATTGGGCACTGCTTGCGGCCCGCCAAATCTCCACTCCTCTTTGCCACCACTTGCGGCCCCATATGGCTCGCACCCAGTGGCGCACCAAGGGTCTCCGGCGCCCAGGGGCCAATGCATTTGTGTGCCACAGAAAATCAGTGGCATCTCTAGACAGAAGAATTTGTTTTGGGTGGGGGGGAGCCAAAATGACATTTCTTCATCACACCCACCTCTATAGCATGGATCCTGCTTTAAAATTGGTTATAAAAAAAAGTGTTGTTAAAAAAAGTCCAAAGGGTCCTCTGCATTATTTTAAAAAGCTGGCCAGTTTCACACTATAAAATTATTTGATAGCCTCATTCAACTAATTCTATATGGCTATGAGAGTGAAGACTGGAATTTATAGGAAGGGACAGAATGTCAATATAAATCCTGCACCTCCAGTTCTGTAACTCTGTGCATCCACTGAAATTCCCCCAAACAATGGAGCTTGGATGTTTCCCTTACAGCTCATCATACTAAAAGATATTTTCAAATTCTGGTGTCACCTCACAGTAACAGCAGCACAAACACCTTCCACTGCCAGGCACATTGTGAACTAACACAAAACCCCGCAAAAAAGACACTCAAAATCTATACTGCAATCCCATTGTAACACAACAGTAATAACACCAAGGACTCAAACAACAATAACCCTACCTGTGAAAAAGCATGGGTAAATATTACACTGGGTCCTAGAATACCAATACACCACCTACTGAGGAAACAAAACAAACCCAATTGCTATAGATCCCTATTCAGACACTACATGCTAGCAGAATCTCTCATCGTGGTCACACACACAGAGCAGAGACAGACCCTCACCAAATACAGAATACAAAATAAAGGAGCACAAATTAGACAAAAACTGGAATGGAAACCCCAAGAAGCCAGACTCTGTGTATTAGCAATGGAAAAACAGAACAACCATTCCTCATAAAACAAATAAAATCAAGAAACAAAGCATCAGTTATAATAGTAAAACCATACTAATAAAATATTTTAAAACTACTGATAAATAGAATTTCTATTAATTAAAATCATATACATTTTTTACAATTTCCCAAACACCAATAAAATATTTCAAAACAGTACATATATCAAATAACACACAATAATTAAAACTAATAAGGATTTTAAAAAGCCCCTGCTGTCCATACATGGGAGCTCTTGATTTCCAGTCACCCTGATATTGTCAAGGATTAGGAGGTTATCCTCTCTCTCTCACACATACACTGTCACTTACATACACATTCATGCTCTTATACCCACCATAACCTCTCGCTCTCACAGACACTGACACACTCAGGCTCTAAGGCACTCTCTCCCCCCCCACACAAACTTTTACTCCCCTGGATTTTCTCATACACACTCTTCTCTGGCTCCCTCACATACACACAAACACACACTCCCAGGCAAGCTCCCACTCGTTCTCACACACACACACACAGGCAAGCTCCTAGTCATTCTCACACTGACCCCCAGGCAGGCTCCCATTCATTTTCACACCACTCCCTCCCCATCCCCCAGGCATGCACACATTCATTCTCACACACACAGACCCCCAGGCAGGCACCAATTCATTCTCACACACACAGACCCCCAGGCAGGCACCAATTTATTCTCACACACACACATACACCACAAACAGGCAGGCACCTATTCTCACACATACAAACCCCAGGAAGACATCCATACATTCTCATACACAGACACACCCTCAGGCAGGCACCCATGCATTCACACACATACAACCCCAGGCAGACTCCCATTCATACACATGCACACACTAAAGGCAGAGACCCCCTCTCTTTCTTTTGCCAGCAACCTCAGAGCCTCTCTCATCCCTCTGCTGCCACTGTCACTGCTGCCGCATGGCTATTGCGGAGGTGCTGATTGCTGCTATTGGCACTGAAGCCCATTCTGCTGCCTCCTCTGTGCAGGCCCCATGGGCTTCCAGTTCCTCTATGCTGATCTCGTACATTGTGAGATCCGCATAGAGAAAGTGCTACTCTTGCACATTCCCAAAGATTACATGTGCCAATCACTAAAAAGTAATTTATTTCTTTTTACATTTGCTGTCTGATCTTAGTTTTCTAATCGGTTGGTCACAGGCTTTTTTTTTTTCCACCTTCCCTTTCTTACTTTTTTGCCAATTCCTTTTATAACATATTTATTTTCTCTCCATCTGTCTGCTTCCCTCAAACACACGGTCAGGTTCTCATTCTCACATGCTTTCTCTCTCTCACATACACAGGCACTCATTCTCACATGCTGTCCCTCATACAATCATTTATACACAGTCTCTCTCTTGCACATGCTGTCTAACTCTCACTCCCACATGCTGTCTTGCTCAAGCACAGGTTCTCACTGTCACATGCTCTCTCTCATACAATCATTCCTACACACAGGCTCTCACTGTCACATGCTGACTCACACACACACACAGGCTCTCTCTCACTCCCACATGCTGTCTTGCTCAAGCACAGGCTCTCACTACCACATGCTGTCTCTCACACACACAAAGGCTCTCCCATGCTGTCTCTGCAAACATTCAGGTCTTCACTCCCACACACACACACAGTCTCTCAACTCATCTCATGCACGCACACATACACACTGTACAAACCCTCAGTCTCTCTCTCACCTCTGGGCCTCCTCTTCACGGGCAACTGCAGGATGGGCTCTGCAGCGGCCCCGGTCTTCTCGAGCCGCGCTAATCCTCTTCTGAACGTGGCAGATGCTCCTCCTCCTTCCGGCACGCGGCTGATGCTCCTCCTCTTTCCTGCCCGCGCGGCTCCGGCAACATTTTTCTTCCGGGGCCGCGCGGGCAGGAAGGAGGAGAAGTTCCTGCATTGGCTGATGCTCTTCCTCCTTCCTGCCCGCGCGGCTCCGGCAGGAAGGAGGAGAAGTTCCTGCATTGGCTGATGCTCTTCCTCCTTCCTGCCCGCGCGGCTCCGGCAGGAAGGAGGAGAAGTTCCTGCATTGGCTGATGCTCCTCCTCCTTCCTGCCCGCGCGGCTCCGGCAACATTTTTCTTCCGGGGCCGCGCGGGCAGGAAGGAGGAGGAGCACCAGCATGTTTAGACGCGACTGTACCACGGCCCTGCGATCTTCTTGCTGTGTGTATCTGCCATTGGGATGACGTCCACCGGCGGCCATTGGCCATCAGCGGCTCAGCGCCCCCTAATGCTCAGCGCCCTAGGCGATCGCCTAGTTCGCCTAGTGCTTCCGCTGGCCCTGGGCCCAGGGGTGAATGGGAATCCTCTGAGGTCTGTTACTGCCCCCTGTTGGTGATGTTAGAACTGTAAAAACAGGCAGGACACACTCTGGGCAGGTGTCCTCAGTACTACTCCCTGGGAGTAACTCACCTCCTTTTCTTCTCTGTGGGGAAAAAGTCCCAGCCGCAAAGTGAAACCTATTAAGGGGGGGCCTACAAAATCCAGAAAACAATTCTCGTACCTGCGGTCCAACAGAGTCCCAGATGTTCCCAGTATTCCCCGGGGTGCAGATATGGTTGGGGGGTCTCCAATTTGATCTTAAAACTCTTTATTTATTTGGGGTTTTTTATATACCGAAGTATAGCGTTTTGCCTTCACTCCGGTTTACAGGATAACAACGTAATACATACAAATATCTTATAACTATCTTTAACATTCAAAGAGTAGAACCTTATTTAACATATTAAATGGGAAAATTATATACAGGAGATAATCTATACGAAGATATAATATATGATATTCATTAGCTATTATGTGGAACAAATAGCAATCTGAGCAGGGGAGGGATAATGTATGAAATGGGTCTGGGAAGGAGCTCGGGGTATGTTAGGTGGTTTCAGGTATAGACTTGATAAGGTTGCATGAGGAACGAGGGCGATGAAAGGGGAGGTGAGAGGGGAAGAGGCGGGTAGGGGGGGGAGGGGAGGGGAGAAAGTGTTTAATAGAGGGGATCGTCGAAGGAATGGGAGCGTCAATGTGTAATGGTTCGAAAGGGGGTGGATTTCTTAACCCACGCCATCTCTAAAAGTTTGGCTGAATAACCATGTTTTTAGTTCTTTTTTGAATGCTTTGATGTTATGAATTGAGCTTAAATGTTGTGGAATGTTGTTCCATAAGTTTGGGCCTGCTATGGAGAAAGCTCTGTTCCTGGTGTTGGTGAGTTTGGCTTGAGGACTCCTCTCCTCTGGACTCTTTCTGTAGTTTGATCTCTTAGGGGGAAAAGGCTGTTTTCTGGGTGCCAGCAGGGCTTTTACAACGCAGCCCAACAGTGAGGAGGGCTGGTACAAAAACCTGCCCAATAAAACGCAACTCTCAACACCCCAAGGACGTCACCACCGGATGAGGAGTCACTGTGGTCCTCTCGCTGGCTGGCAAGGAATAACCAGGTCTTCTCCCTCCAGTCCTTCGGTTACGGGGGGTTTCCTCAGCAGCAGGAACAGGAGTAGACCCGAGCACTACCAAATTTGGAAAACCTCCTTACTAGTCTTTTTTTTTTTTAACTCTCAGGAAGGGGTTAAGCCCCTTCCAGGCAAGGGGTGCACTGGTCTGGTGCAATCTCTGAACCAAAAACAGCACAGGAGCAAAAACCAAGTCCTCTCTCTCTCTCTCTCTCTCTCAACAAAACCCGAAATCAAACTAACTGCACGCACTAAGGCTCCGACCCCAGCCCGGCCCCCAAGCTCCGAGCCATTGCGGGCATCCTCGGGGGAAGGTGCTGCAAGGAATGGTCTGTCCCTCCCAGCTGCCGCCTGCCAGGCAGGGGATCTAGGGCCAGACAGTGGGAGAGCAAAGGCTCTGTAAAACATCTGGAATAAATCTCAGTGAGGCGACCGCTACGAAAAGAAACAGAAAGTCCAATCCATCCTGGCTGCATGTCACCTGGGCTCTAGAGCTAATGATGATTAATCAATTATACTTAGGGAATAGCCACTGCTATTAATTGCATCAGTAGCATGGGATCTTCTTAGTGTTTGGGTAATTGCCAGGTTCTTGTGGCCTGGATTGGCCACTGTTGGACACAGGATGCTGGGCTCGATGGGCCCTTGGTCTGACCCAGCATGGCAGTTTCTTATGTTCTTCTTATGTAGTGAGGGTGCGCACTAACAGACCACAGCAGCTAAGGGAAGAAATATTCAGTGGACTAAATCCAGTCACATGGAGCCCCGAAGCTAACGAGGAGATAATGCACTGCCAGATTTGGGCTATAAACCCTGCAGTTATACCTAGAAGGTACACACAGAGACCTGCCGATAAGTGGAAGAAAGAGCAATGGTTTCGAAGGAAATGTTGCAAATTTATGATTTGTAATTTGAAAAAAAACAAACCCCAAGACTGAGGCCACAGCAGTGCCCTGGTCCTCCCTCACCTCCCTGGTCCTCTAATCCTTCGCTCGCGCCTCAAACGTCTGAGCTTGGGCGCCGGGGTTCCACCAGCGGCGAGGAGGATGTGGGAGGATCCGGGGGCGGGCACCTCACTCAGTCTCCCACGCCAAACGGTACTCGCTTAAGGCCGTCTACAGCAAGCAGGTCTTAGCTGGGAGAGCCAGGAACCAAAACCCACGCAGCAGGCTGGGGGGTGGGTGGCGTTGAAAAGAAAAGCTGCTTTAGTGTAACTTAAACACCACCACCCTGGCAAGGGACAGGAAAAATCATCATCAGGAACAAAAGGATGATGACTCCCAAGATCCAAGCCTCTTTGTCCATCTCCCCAAAGATGAAAAAGTGAGTAAGTAGTGCCTGGAAACTGTGGGGTAGGAAGGTGATGGCCAGAACAATTCCTCCCGTGGAGAAACATTACCAGCAGTGCCCTGTGTGATTTTGGTCAAGCATTGATAAGTCGTTTTCATTCTGGGGAACACCCTATGCCTTGGGAAAGGAACAAGCCCCTCTGATCCCGCGAGCAGGGGCTGGAGACCTGGGAGCAACCCCCTCTACTCCCTAGAGGAAGCAAGGCCAGTGACAGCACCACCCAGCGTGAGATATCCTGGATAGAGACTTTTGGATTTCTCCCCATTTTGTCCGTGTGGAGGTTTTTGTCCCACCCTCTGCACCGCCCGGTGAAGGAGATAGAGAGCTGTGAGCTGAACTGGAACATCTGGCCTCTCTCCCCAAGAGGTCCTTCAGGGTTGCACCATCAAGCCTTGGGAGACTCCCAATCAGATCTCCACCCCAAAGGGATCGGGACACAGGCTGTGGGCGTCAGACTGACCTTTGGACTCGGGTAGGACCTTTTCATGGTGTGGGACCCCCCCACTAGGATTCTCCCTGTGCTGGGCTGTTGCACAGATGAGTAAGCAGTGGCACGGCCCCTCCCAGGAGCTGGAGAGATGGACACCAGCACCCCAGCAGAGACCCCGTGTAAATAGCCCAAGTGTACAGTTTCAGCTGCTGAATCTTTGTGGGACAGTGATTGACCATTTGGAAATAATTAGTAAATATGATTTGAACACCCAGTCTGAGTCCCGCCTGTCTGTCCTCGTGGAGAACACCACATCAGGAAGATATAGACTCATCACCCGGGCCACAGAGGATTCACTCTTCCCCCGCAGAAAGAGCTCACTCCCTGGGAAGAGCAGGAAGCAGGGGAAGGAAGGCCAGAGCAGACCTGACCAATAAATACTTTTATGGCCCTAGGGGAACCACCAACACCCCAGCAAAGAGTTACACAGAGATATCCAACCCCAAGAAAGTACAACAATGCAAAAAAGATGAAAGGCCTATTTCAGGGATGGAAGTCTCTTCCTCTTTCTGTGATGGGAAGTTGTGCCTTGGTTAAAATGGTGATTCTCCCAAAGTTCTTGCACCCTATGCACGTTACGTCTGTGGGGTGTATGTGGGGGCTCTTTCTAATGTATAGGGGAGGGGAAACTGAAAAGCTGAGTTTTCATTTTGTTGGGTGCAGTGTTTCTGTTGGGGGTTGTGTTGTTGTTGTTGTTTATTGCTTTCAAGCAAGACGACGTCTACATTTGTTGACTCAATAAAGAGAGTAAAAAAAAAAAAAAAGAATATATATTGGTGGGTGGTTTATTTTCAAAGCTAGTTTTAAGGAGGTAAATGGCTGTTCTGACCCGGGCTCAGGGAATGTAAAAGTGCACCTGAAACTCAGTTTCCAGCTCGTCAGCACTTCTGGGGACACCTTTTGATGAGAAAAAGCGCGTGTGTAAGTATGCACGCGAAGAGAGGGCGTAACCGCAGGCCAGTGAAAGGGCGCGTGCAAGCCGCCAGGGGCCTAGGGATTTCCAAAGTGAACATAAGCCTGTGAGTTTTGCTTGGAAAATACTGGGGAGAAGTCTACGCGGAGTTTACCGCTCTGCTGCTGTTTGAAAATCAGCCTCACAAAGTGCGTAAAAATGAAGCCGAATGAACCCCTCACCCCACGGCAGACTGAACTCGGTGTCAAAAAAAAAAAAAGAGCCTGGAGAGCCGGGCCAGATTCTGATGAGGCCGCTGCCACAGGAGAAAGCAAGCTCAAAAGCATTGAGTGCATCACTGGCTAAGGAACCGCGTCTTCAAATCATGCCTGATCCTGTGTTTCCTGCAGGGTCTGTGGCAGCGGCGTCCCCAGAGAAGGCATCAGGGGTCAGGAGCCCTGCCTTGAATGTAAGGCATGTGGCGGGTGACACAAGGCAATATTGTCATTTTAATTCATTTATATATTTGGATTTATAGGCCGCTGACACCAAGGCCCAAAGCGGCTGACAGTTAAAACATTCATAATAAAACCACAAACTAAAGATACTGAACATAAACACAGTAAAACGCATTAAATCCTATTATATTGCTCCTTTAAATTAAAACTTAGCAGAATGCCTGACTGAATAGGAAGGTTTTAGAGCCTTTTTAAATCCCTTTGGACCCTCATCGTCCCGAGTTCTTGTGGGAGGGGGCTCAGAACCTAGGTCCCACAATGGAAAAAGCCCACTGACTTGTTCCGCAAAGCCCGGCCTGTCGGACAGAGGGCACCTCCAGCAGTGACCGCTGAGAGGAGCGCAGTGATCTCGGCGGGTTCTACGGCCGGAGCATCGCATTTATCCAAGGTAGGGCAGCGATGGCTATCAATTTGAGCATCAACATTGCAACTTAATCCTTCAGCCAATGGAGCTCTAAGCAAGTGGTCGGCTCGGCTACAGCCAGTGATTGAACGTGCCGCAGTCGTTGCAAAGGTTTGATCGACGAAGATGGAAGGCCCCTACGAAGAGAGCTGCGGCAATCCAAGGCCGACGTCGGGAAGGCTCGCACCGCTGACCGGAAGTTACCGGGGAGCAAAAGTGGCTTACGATCCCTCAGTAGGCCGTAATTTCTAAAACCTTATCTGGGGGATGCAAGACAGCCTAGAATCAATTATTACTCCAAGGCTACAGGCCTGTGACGGGATCAGTATATCAGCGCCTTCAGTCTGTAGGCTCGGTGGAACTGGTACTGAATTACTACGAAGGATCACTACAGCTTCTGCTTCAATGATACAGTCTTGGAAAAACAGATTGATGCAGAAGAAAGAGAAATAAAGATGGAGAGGGGAGCGCCGGAAAAGAGATGCTGGAACAGCCAGAGCAATAGCAGATGAGACCCGGATGAGTGACAGAAATAGAGATGAAGAGGAAGTACCGGAAAAGAGATGCTGGAACAGCCAGAGCAATAGCAGATGAGACCCTGATGAGTGACAGAAATAGAGATGAAGAGGAAGTACCGGAAAAGAGATGCTGGAACAGCCAGAGCAACAGGAGATGAGATCCTGATGAGTGACAGAAATAGAGATGAAGAGGAAGTACCGGAAAAGAGATGCTGGAACAGCCAGAGCAATAGCAGATGAGACCCTGATGAGTGACAGAAATAGAGATGAGGAGGAAGTACCGGAAAAGAGATGCTGGAACAGCCAGAGCAATAGCAGATGAGACCCTAATGAGTGACAGAAATAGAGATGAAGAGGAAGTACTGGAAAAGAGATGCTGGAACAGCCAGAGCAATAGCAGATGAGACCCTGATGAGTGACAGAAATAGAGATGAAGAGGAAGTACCGGAAAAGAGATGCTGGAATAGCCAGAGCAATAGCAGATGAGACCCTGATGAGTGACAGAAATAGAGATGAAGAGGAAGTACCGGAAAAGAGATGCTGGAACAGCCAGAGCAACAGGAGATGAGATCCTGATGAGTGACAGAAATAGAGATGGAAAGGGGAGTGCCGGAAAAGAGATGCTGGAACAGCCAGAGCAACAGGAGATGAGATCCTGATGAGTGACAGAAATAGAGATGGAGAGGGGAGTGCCGGAAGAGAGATGCTGGAACAGCCAGAGCAACAGGAGATGATACCCTGATGAGTGACAAGGGGGCAACCCATGAGGGGGATGAGAGCAGCAGAAGATAGGCAAAGGGGCAGTGCCAAGAAGGAAAGCAAACAGGAGAGCAGGAGATGGAAGAACTGGCAGCCGAGCTCGTGGATTGTATGGAGATGGACAAGAATTGCTGGAGTCCAAGAGAGGGAACGCCTGCGTAGCCTAAACCCAAAGGGAAATGCAGGCTCCGTACTTTTATAGGGAGAACGTCCTGCCTACATGAAAACCGTGGTGCATTTGCATTGTCCGCAACGAGATTTGCATCTGTTCCAGGCAGCCAGGAGAGACCCGTAAAGCCTTTTCCAAAATAGCCCCCGGTTTATGGAGTTCTGTTCCCTTGGAATTGCGTCTGATTAGGCATTTTAAATGTTTTTGGAAAAGTTGGAAGGCTTATGTGCTTAAAGATGCTTTTAAACAATTTGTTTTATTATGATTTACGCTTTTAAAATTTCGAAGGTACATGATTGTCTATGAATTGCGGAATCCGCTTCAAACTAAAATTTTTGGCAACGAATGCAGAATAAAAGGCTTTGTAAATAAATAAATAATAAGCAAAGATCAATTCGGCCATAACCTACCTGAAGAGAATAGGAATTGATACTGCAGTATTAAATCACCTGCAATATTGTGTAGCAAAGGTTATTATTACCCAGAAAGCTTCGCCAACAGAGACCCAGGGCAGAAAAAAGGAGGAGAGCATCATCTCCCTGGACAGGAGGCAGAGAGGGGAAATGACCCCTAAGAAAGATCCGAGTCCTGAGACCAAAGCATGCTGCGCCAACAGGAGATTAAATTCAAGTCCCAGCGCTCAGATAAACTGAAAATCAGAGCAGAAGCACAAAATTGGAATGAAATGAAAAAAAAAAAAAATAGAAACGAGAGACGCAGAGAGGCCCATATTCAGCCACAGAGGCAGATAAACTTGTCCCATTTATTATTATTTCATTTTATTCACATTTTATCAATCACTTTACAGATAAAAATCACCCAAAGTGATTTAGAATCTTCAATAAAAAAAATAAAATACATTAAATAACATAAAATACTACACATAAACCGCATGGTGAATAAAACTGTCATGGCCGCCGGCCGCGGCGGTCTGTGGCCAGGTGGCTCCTGCTGGGGCAGGCAGCCTCCCCCGGCGCTCTCCTCGCGGCCATGGCCGCTGCTGAGGCCGGCCGGGAAGACTCTGAGTTTTCTGGCTAAATGCTTCTGAATATGGACCTCAAAATGTTTAGAGAAAACCCAGATTTTCAGGGAATTGGGGAAGAGCGTAAATGCAGTTAAAACAGCCTCCAAAGCCAAAACAGAAGCTTCTAGAGATGTTTATGAGGCTCCCATAGAGCACAACAGAGAAGCACCACGGCTGCCCAAAATCCGGGGGAATATGAAAGGGAAAACATTAAGAGGTAGATTTTCAAAGGGTTACGTGCGTGGATTACGCACGTAACCCCCAAAAACCTACCCCAAACCCCCCCTGCGGGCGCCGAGCCTATCTTGCATAGGCTGCCGGCGCGCGCAAAGCCCCGGAACAAGCGTAAGTCCCGGGGCTTTCCGGGGGGGAGGGGGCGTGTCGGGAGGTGTGTTGCGGCTGGCGCGTCATCGGGGGCATGTCGGGGGTGTGGCCGCGGCCTCCGGACCAGCCCCTGGACCGGACCATGATGCACCGGCGGCCGGCCCACCACGCGCAAATTATGCCTGCCTCGGGCAGGCGTAACTTGTGCAACAAAGGTAGGGGGGGGTTTAGATAGGGCCGAGGGGGGGGGGGGGTTAGGTAGGGGAAGGGAGGGGAAGGTGCAGGGGGGTGGAAGGAAAGTTCCCTCCGAGGCCGCTCCGATTTCGGAGCGGCCTCAGAGGGAACGGAGGCAGGCTGCACGGCTCGGCGCACGCAGGCTGCCGATTTTGGGCAGCTTTGCGCGCACTGACCCCGGATTTTAATGGATACGCGCGGCTATGCGCGTATATTAAAATTCGGAATACTTTTCTTTGCGCCTGGTGCGTGAACAAAAGTACGCGCACGCGCTTTTTTATAAAATCTACCCCTAAAACTTTGGAATGGCCTGAAATAACAAGGAGGGAGTCGGAAGCCAGGATAAAACGAGCCCTAAACTGAGAGCCCTGGCACCGATGCACTGCCCGACATTTGGCTCAGACATTTATCCTCTCACGCTTCCAAATCCTGGGAAACTGCAAAAAAAACAATTGATCAGCCAGCCAAAATTAACACCGCAACCGTTCCTAACAGGAAGAGCACTTCTTCCAAAAGAAGAACAAAGCTGGAGAAAAAACCCAACCACTTCAACACATGCCATCTACAAATCCATCCTCAACAACTATAGGAATACAATCCTTAGAACAAAGAAAGAATTCTACGGAAAAAAAATACACCACTTCATATTCGATTCAAACCATCTCCTCCTACTATCCCAGACCACCAAGCTCTCAACAAAGCAAACGAACTAGCCAGCTACTTCAAAACAAAAATCACCAACCTTACTCAATCAATCACATCCAACAGCCTTACCCTAACACACCATCTCACATCCTTGCCGCAACAAACCACAAACCTGGATTCATTCGAGCTCACTTCTTCACTGGAGATTGAAAACACACTCAAAAAATTCAAACCTTCCTCCCACCCATCTGACCCAATACCAACAAATCTCCTCATCGCCATACCAAACACCATCTCAAAACCAATTGCAGAAATTATCAACACATCCCTTTCTCAAGGTTTAGTTCCTAACCAGTTAAAATTGGCAATACTAAAACCATTACTAAAGAAACCAAACGCTTGCCCATCAGACCCAGCTAATTTTAGACCCATCGCAAACTTACCACTTATCGCCAAACTGATGGAAAAAATTGTCAACAAGCAACTGTCAGATTATCTGGAAGATCATAACATTCTATCCCCAGCCCAATATGGATTCCGAAAACGCCTAAACACCGAATCGCTCTTACTATCTCTCACTGACACAATCCTCGTTAATCTGGAGAATAAACAATCTTACCTGCTCATTCTTTTGGATCTTTCCGCTGCATTTGATACGGTAAAACACTCTACTCTAATAGACCAACTAGCCAACATAGGGATCAAAGGCACAGCCCTTAGATGGTTCCATTCCTTCTTAAGCAACAGATACTACAAAGTAAGGATAAACAACAAAGAATCGCACCCAATCCTGACAGAGCAAGGAGTCCCACAAGGATCATCACTTTCACCCACCCTCTTCAATATCTACCTCCTCCCTCTCTGCCATCTACTCTCAAACCTTAAGCTTACCCATTACCTCTATGCAGACGACATACAAATCCTCCTTCCGATCACAGAATCCCTTCAAAAAACCATCACGTACTGGAACGAATGCCTACAGCCCATCAAAAACCTACTCTCAAGCCTTAACTTAGTATTAAATGCTAATAAAACCAAAATGCTCATTGTCTCCCAGGATCCACGCACAATCTCTTCCAGCCTTTCTCTACCTAACACAAACAACTCGTTCTCATCTGACGTCAGAGACCTTGGAGCATGGCTAGATAATCATCTAAACCTAAAAAAGTTCGTAAACAATACTACAAAGGACTGCTTTTACAAACTGCAAGTCCTTAAAAAACTTAAACCCCTCCTTCACTTCTCCGACTTCAGGCTAGTACTGCAATCCATCATTCTTTCCAAGCTCGACTACTGCAACTCCCTGCTACTAGGTATTCCCGCCAACACTATCAAGCCATTACAGATGGTTCAGAATTCAGCGGCTAGAATTCTAACTAGCACTAACAAAAAAGATCATATCACCCCAATCCTTCGGAGCTTACATTGGCTCCCCATTAAACAAAGGATACTCTATAAGGTATTCACTATCATCCACAAAGCGACAAACAATCTAGCCCCCATCACACTAAGCTCTGAACTCCAACCGCACACTTCCTCCAGACCAATCAGAAGCGCATACAGAGGAACACTGCATGCTCCGCAAATAAAATCATCATTGAGCAAACGAGCGCTATCTTCAGCAGGCCCACACCAGTGGAACATGCTTCCCCCAGATCTTAGACTAGAACCCAGTTATCAAGAATTCAAAAAAAGACTGAAAACTTTTCTCTTCCAACAAGCTTTCCCAGACGCTTAATCTTACTATGACTGACAGACTTCCATCCCTTAACTATGGACACTGTATAAAGTACTACTTTTAAGAATCTGCAACTGGACAATTATCTGTGAGCTCAAAAATTCACTTTAAAAAAAAAAAAAAATTCACTTTATTTCATATATATATTAGGCATTGCCTATATTTATATTTATTGCTACGTTAAATAGTTATACTTCTTATATAAAATATTATATCTCTTTATTTATTACCAGTTAAAATATTATCACTTTATTTAGCACTATGTTAAATTGTCAACCAGTTATACTGTTCCATATGTTATACGGTTCCATGTAAAGCTCCGCTATCTGTTGAGCAGTTCTTCGTTTTATGTAAACCGGAGTGATTTGTAGTCCCTACTAGAACTTCGGTATATAAAAATTAAAAATAAATAAATAAATAAATAAGACCCAAGAAGCAACCGCAAACACTGCCCACCGATAACTCGTCTACCTACAATCCACCACTTCACTGAAACAGACGCAGATAGAATGTATGATCACGTTATTTCCACGGAAACGTGCAGCTCCAAAACTGCCAGCCCTCATGGGGCGTAAAATCGCACGCGTTATCTACAAGGCCCGGGATCTTACCCCTGCGTTGTGTGGTGGGATTTCTGAGGGCGTGTTTAGGTCAGGGGGTTGGGGAGTAGAGTACATAGATGATATTTTCAAATCTGCACGTGTTATTTTTTGAGGGAAAAAGCTAACGAGGGAGGAAGTGGCTGCAGATCTTTCAGGTACGGTATTTTTTTTCCCCAGGGCAGTAATCGCAGCAAAACTTTGTGCTTCGTTGCGCCGTAAATTTTGGTGCAATCCCCGCGAGCAAAAAGTATCCCCGGGTGCTTTGCACCGAGGCAGGCAGCTTGATTATTGCCTCCCTTCCCCCAGGTAATAGAAGGGCAAAAGGAGAGTGGTATATGGAGCCAACGATAAGTAAATGCTGAATAAAGCTAAACCTTAGCATAGCGTGGCCTGACTACAAGAAAACGTTCAATAGCATTGCTTGTTCTTGGACTATAAATTACCTTGAAATGTGCAAAATAAATTTAGGATTGAAAGAGGACAACAAGTTCACAGTGAAAATGTGGCGGACTACACTCCATCTGAAGTATGAAGATGGACAATTTGTCATTCCTATCATCAAAAATCCAGCTAGGAGTATTTCAGGGACATTCCCTATCCCCACTGCTGTTTTCTTTGGCACTGAATCCACTCCTTGGGCGATGGATTTAGCCTTAATCCCAGAGATTCAGATGAGCCACAGATAAGGTCGCACCTGCTATTTGTAGATGATTTGAAGCTTCACAGCTCCTGTGATTGTCATTTAACGGAACAACTCTGAGCAGTAGGAGCTTCTCAGATGGCATCAGGATGACATTTGGCCTTGGCAAATGTGCTACGGTGACCTTTCTGAAAGGAAAACTAAGCAAAACTGAAAACATCCCTGTGACTGAAGACTGAGCATATAAAAGAACTTGAGCAGAAAGGAGCTTATAAATACCTAAAACTGGCTAAGGTGCAACAGTTCAGCACAAACTATTGAGACAAAGATCAGACAAGAGTACTAAGGTGATATCGAAAAGTGCTTTAATAGCACTGCATAAGATACAAGCCATCCAATTAACTTGCAGCCTCCGCACTTTCTTACAGCTTTTGAATCATACACTGGCCCCCACAAAGATGTAAGAACACGAAGACTCCTCCATGCCTACCAGTGTATGCCCAAACTGTACATCCCTAGAGCTGAAGAAAGAGACATACAGAGCTCCTATCATAGGCTCCAAACATCAACAGTCCCAGATATTCAGAAAGCACTGAGGCAAGAAAAAAAAACCCCAGCCATTTTCTCCATCCATACACTAGGAAAAGCATTTCTAAGAATCAAAAGGAAGAGTGAGAACCTGCCAGTCAGTACATGAGGGGAAAGAAGCAGCAGCATTTGGAAAGCAAGAGAGAAAATCTCCATAAAGAGCTGAAGGTAACTCGCCTTGAGCTACTAACGAAAAGGCGCACGCTAAATCGAAATAAACCAATAAACGAACAAACCAGCCAACAAGGAAGAAGTGTTAAATGGACAAATATTGCAGAAAATACAAGCATAAATTATGTGACACAGGAACAGCTAAAGAGAGGTGAACATACACCTAACATAGCAGAAAAAGACACAAATGGGTCATCCAGTCTGCCAAGCAAGAGTTTTAGGATGTAACTGCCGCTCCATGCAAGTTATCCCTATGCTTTCTGTTAAGGGTAGTAACTGCCGCTCCATGCAGGTCACCCCATGCTTTCTGTTAAGGATAGTAACTGCCACTCCATGCAGGTTACCCCATGCTTTCTGTTAAGGGCAGTAACTGCCTCTCCATGCAGGTTACCCCATGCCTTCTGTTCAGGGTAGTAACTGTCGCTCCGTGCAGGTTACCCCATGCCTTCTGTTAAGGGTAGTAACTGCCACTCTGTGCAGGTTACCTCATGCCTTCTGTTCAGGGTAGCAACTGTCGCTCCGTGCAGGTTACCCCATGCCTTCTGTTCAGGGTAGTAACTGCCGCTCCTTGCAGGTTACCCCATGCTTTCTGTTAAGGGCAGTAACTGCCGCTCCGTGCAGGTTACCCCCATGCCTTCTGTTAAGGGCAGTAACTGCCACTCTGTGCAGGTTACCCCATGCCTTCTGTTAAGGTTAGTAACTGCCGCTCCTTGCAGGTTACCCCATGCCTTCTGTTAAGGTTAGTAACTGCCACTCTGTGCAGGTTACCCCATGCCTTCTGTTAAGGGTAGTAACTGCCGCTCCTTGCAGGTTACCCCATGCCTTCTGTTAAGGTTAGTAACTGCCGCTCCTTGCAGGTTACCCCATGCCTTCTGTTAAGGTTAGTAACTGCCGCTCTGTGCAGGTTACCCCATGCCTTCTGTTAAGGGTAGTAACTGCCGCTCCTTGCAGGTTACCCCATGCCTTCTGTTAAGGGTAGTAACTGCCGTTCCTTGCAGGTTACCCCATGCCTTCAGCATTTGGCGCCCTAGGCACGTGCTTGTGTGGCCCCAGTAGCAAGTGACTACTCTGTGCTATGCGTGGGGAGACAGAAGATCACCAAGAGACAAAGAAACTGTAGCAGAATAAAAATACAGAAATTATCCCAGTTGTGCTGGGTATCCCTGGCCTGATTATAAAAAAAGCTTCCCAGCACATGTCAATGCATTGCCCTTAGAGATGACATCCTGTGAGCTCCAGAAGGAAGCCAAAGAGAGAACAACATATCAAGGCACACACGCGAACTGAAACTATTTCTGGCAGCGTTGGTTCAGTTCAGCAGCTCAAACATCAAACTAACTCGACCCCATAAAGTCATTTCTGCCTCTTCCGGCCGTGTTTCCTTGGTCTAAAAGTCCCTTGGCCCTGTGCCTTTGTCCTGGGCTCATGCTCTGTCATTTTATTCTGTTTAGAAATGTAATGGCAGCGTTTTTTCTGACTGCATGTCAGAGCAATGCAGCGTCCGACGGAAACAAAAGCACAAAACATTAAGAAGAGAAGAACAATCACAAACAAAGCAATAGCAATAGACAGGGATCCGGTTAAACAGGGTGGGACATGGGGAGCTGTGGGTGTTATTTTTGGATGTTCTCAGCCGTTATTTATACTTTGTTTTTAATGATGAGTTCTTTATTATGACATGTGGTGCATATCAGAACCAAATATGTACCATATGTTTATTTCATAGTTTTTCCAAAATAAAACCATACCTAAACATAAATCAAGCTGAACCAAATCATAGGCTACGATAGCAGCATTATATAAAAGCAGAAGAGTCAAACGGGCCTGACCCAAAAATCGGGACATTACAAAAGCCAGGTTTTCAGGCCTTTTCTAAAGGAGGAATAACTCTTTTTAAGTCATCCCTCCCCCCCTTTTCTGGCTCACCCTGCTCCTTGCTCAGCATTTTTCTCCTGAGTTTCAGAGCAGTTTTTAATTTCATGACTTGGACTGCCACAGCGCAAAAAAAAAAACAAAAAACCAACCCAACACTTCAGATCTACACTGGGAAGAAATCCCAGTGTAAACGGATCCCCACCGTGCAGCCTTTCCAGGAACTGCTGGGAGTCTGAGCGACCCTGTTTAGAAACGCCGGACACCTGTCCCCCGAGAGTGAGAACACGTCCCACCTGTGCAGCCTCGCAGCCTCGCAGCCTCGCTCTGGCCTGTCAGGCTCACCCTGCGGCAAGGCTGCACTTTTCCAGGGCAGCTTGAAGTGAAGACAAAAAAAAAAAACCGAGCGGAAGGGTCTTTTACATTGAATTCCTCGTGCAATAAGTCCGTCAGCCAGTCGCGCCATGTCTGGAAAAGCGATTGCGGCCTCTTCTAGCATGCATGGTCTGCCTCAAGGAAAACGCCCCTGCCCCCTTACAGACACTGCCAGCATGGTGGCCTCAGCCGGTCGGAGTGCCCTCGGTAGGTCAGAGGTCTCGCTGGACCTTGCCTGCCTGTGCCAGGGAGCAGGCGTATGAAATCCCCCCCTCTCCCACGAGAAGCAGAGGATGGCTTAAGGACCGGAGTCCTGCTGGAGCGGCGCTCCCCCTTCACAGAGCAGCACCGGGGCCTTTCCCTTCACGGAGAAGGAAGTTCCCGGGAGTCCAGGAGAGAGAAAGAGGGTCCTAAGAGCTGGGGAGCGGGTGAGGGGAGCTGCAGGAGGAAAGGGCAGCCTGCCTGGCAGAGCTCACCAGAGTCTTAAGACTGATTCAGCGCCAATCAGCCTGAGACACTAGGGAGACGGAGAGGGAGAAACCATTAAAAAGGAGCTTGCAGGAGCCGATCACAGGTACTGGGAGGGCCCGGGGTGCAAGCAGTACCTCTCCCGAAGAGCCGATCTGTTTTGGGCTGAAAAGAGACTGTGTTTGCTTTAGTGACTTTGGACTGAGTTACTGCTGGAGCACCATTCAGACCTGGATCTCCTTTGATTTCCCTGTCAGTGAAGATTATTCTTTAGAGGAGCAGCACTGGTGTGGGTGTGATCTTTTTGGAGTGCTTGACTTGTGAGAAGGAAGACCCCCCCCCCCTTGAGAGAATATAACCCTAATGACCATGAAAAGTACATTTTCCCCGGGAACGCCAGAAGCTTATGGGGCCTTATGCCCTTGTGCCCCGGGGGCTGACTGGAACGGGAGAATCACTTTAGTAACATATTAAAGTTGTCTCATCCTACCACACTTTTCCTACAGTCGGCGTACTTCATCTCACATCCAAGGATTTCTCCTGACACCCAGTTCTCACTGCTGTAACGAGTTCTCAATGCTGGCCCCGGAGGGCCACAAACAGGCTTCTTTTTCAGATTAACCGTAATAAGACAAATCAACTCAATTCTTGAACCAAGTGTAAGCCGACAGTCGCTCAGCAGTTCATGGTTCGGAGAGAGGTATCTTCAAAGGATACTAATGATGCATTAGAATTGGGGCATCCCGACAGTGAGGTTCCAATAATTAGAAAAGTAGTCCAAGTGCCTGTAACTAAAAACTCACCTGAGCTAAAAAATTCTAACTTATCCCTATCAAATAAAAAGCAGAATGAAAATACAAACAAAAAACAAACTTTGAAATGTTTGTATGCTAATGCAAAAAGTCTAAGAAGTAAGATGGGAGAATTAGAATGTATAGCAGTGAATGATGACATAGACTTAATTGGCATCTCAGAGACATGGTGGAAAGAGGATAACCAATGGGACAGTGCTATACCGGGGTACAAATTATAGCGCAATGACAGAGAGGAGCACTCGGGAGGAGGTGTGGCGCTTTATGTCCGGGATGGCATAGAGTCCAACAGGATAAACATCCTGCATGAGACTAAATACAAAATTGAATCTTTATGGGTAGAAATCCCTTGTGTGTCAGGGAAGACTACAGTGATAGGGGTATACTACCGTCCACCTGGTCAAGATGATGAGACGGACAGTGAAATGCTAAGAGAAATTAGGGAAGCTAAGCTAACCAAATTGGTAGTGCAGTAATAATGGGAGACTTCAATTACCCCAATATTGACTGGGTAAATGTATCATCAGGACATGCTAGAGAGATAACGTTCCTGGATGCAATAAATGATAGCTTTATGGAGCAATTGGTTCAGGAACCGACGAGAGAGGGAGCAATTTTAGATCTAATTCTCAGTGGAGCACAGGACTTGGTGAGAGAGGTAATGGTGGTGGGGCCGCTTGGCAATAGTGATCATAATATGATCAAATTTGATTTAATGACTGGAAGAGGAACAGTGTGCAAATCCATGGCTCTCGTGCTAAACTTTCAAAAGGGAAACTTTGATAAAATGAGAAATATTGTTAGAAAAAAACTGAAAGGAGCAGTTTTACAAAAGTTTTACAAAAGTAAAAAATGTCCAAGAGGCGTGGTCATTGTTAAAAAATACCATTCTAGAAGCACAGTCCAGATGTATTCCGCACATTAAGAAAGGTGGAAAGAAGGCAAAACGATTACCGGCATGGTTAAAAGGGGAGGTGAAAGAAGCTATTTTAGCCAAAAGATCTTCATTCAAAAATTGGAAGAAGGATCCAACAGAAGAAAATAGGATAAAGCATAAACGTTGGTGAGTTAAATGTAAGACATTGATAAGACAGGCTAATCGTCGGCTCAGTGTGCTGCAGCAGTCAAAAAAGCAAATAGAATGTTAGGAATTATTAGGAAGGGAATGGTTAATAGAATGGAAAATGTCATAATGCCTCTGTATCGCTCCATGGTGAGACTGCACCTTGAATACTGTGTACAATTCTGGTCGCTGCATCTCAAAAAAGATATAGTTGTGATGGAGAAGGTACAGAGAAGGGCAACCAAAATGATAAAGGGGATGGAACAGCTCCCCTATGAGGAAAGGCTGAAGAGGTTAGGGCTGTTCAGCTTGGAGAAGAGACGGCTGAGGGGGGATATGATAGAGGTCTTTAAGATCATGAGAGGTCTTGAACGAGTAGATGTGACTCGGTTATTTACACTTTCGAATAATAGAAGGACTAGGGGGCATTCCATGAAGTTAGCAAGTAACACATTTAAGACTAATCGGAGAAAATTCTTTTTCACTCAACGCACAATAAAGCTCTGGAATTTGTTGCCAGAGAAGGTAGTTAGTGCAGTTAGTGTAGCTGGGTTCAAAAAAGGTTTGGATAAGTTCTTGGAGGAGAAGTCCATTAATGGCTATTAATCAATTATACTTAGGGAATAGCCACTGCTATTAATTGCATCAGTAGCATGGGTTCTTCTTAGTGTTTGGGTAATTGCAAGGTTCTTGTGGCCTGGTTTGGCCTCTGTTGGAAACAGGATGCTGGGCTTGATGGACCCTTGGTCTGACCCAGCATGGCAATTTCTTATGTTCTTATGTTCTTAAGAGAGAATTTGAAAAGAAGTTGGCTGTAGAGGCAAAAACTCACAGTAAAACCTTTTAAAAATATATCCGAAGCAGAAAGCCTGTGAGGGAGTCAGCTGGACTGTTAGATGATCGAGGGGTTAAAGGGGCACTTAGAGAAGATAAGGCCATCGCGGAAAGATTACATGATTTCTTTGCTTCGGTGTTTACTGAAGAGGATGTTGGGGAGGTACCCGTAATGGAGAAGGTTTTCATGGGTAATGATTCAGATGGACTGAATCAAATCACGGTGAACCTAGAAGATGTGGTAGGCCTGATTGACAAACTGAAGAGTAGTAAATCACCTGGACCGGATGGTATACACCCCAGAGTTCTGAAGGAACTAAAAAATGAAATTTCAGACCTATTAGTAAAAATTTGTAATCTATCATTAAAATCATCCATTGTACCTGAAGACTGGAGGATAGCAAATGTAACCCCAATATTTAAAAAGGGCTCCAGGGGTGATCCGGGAAACTACAGACCAGTTAGCCTGACTTCAGTGCCAGGAAAAATAGTGGAAAGTGTTCTAAACATCAAAATCACAGAACATTAGAAAGACATGGTTTAATGGAACAAAGTCAGCATGGCTTTACCCAGGGCAAGTCTTGCCTCACAAATCTGCTTCACTTTTTTGAAGGAGTTAATAAACATGTGGATAAAGGTGAACCGGTAGATGTAGTATACTTGGATTTTCAGAAGGCGTTTGACAAAGTTCCTCATGAGAGGCTTCTAGGAAAAGTAAAAAGTCATGGGATAGGTGGCGATGTCCTTTCATGGATTGCAAACTGGCTAAAAGACAGGAAACAGAGAGTAGGATTAAATGGGCAATTTTCTCAGAGGAAGGGAGTGGGCAGTGGAGTGCCTCAGGGATCTGTATTGGGACCCTTACTTTTCAATATATTTATAAATGATCTGGAAAGAAATATGACGAGTGAGATAATCAAATTTGCAGATGACACAAAATTGTTCAGAGTAGTTAAATCACAAGCAGATTGTGATACATTACAGGAAGACCTTGTGAGACTGGAAAATTGGACATCCAAATGGACAAATTGGACATCCAAATGGCAGATGAAATTTAATGTGGATAAGTGCAAGGTGATGCATATAGGGAAAAATAACCCATGCTATAATTACACAATGTTGGGTTCCATATTAGGTGCTACAACCCAAGAAAGAGATCTAGGCGTCATAGTGGATAACACATTGAAATCGTCGGTTCAGTGTGCTGCGGCAGTCAAAAAAGCAGAATGTTGGGAATTATTAGAAAGGGAATGGTGAATAAAACGGAAAATGTCATAATGCCTCTGTATCACTCCATGGTGAGACCGCACCTTGAATACTGTGTACAATTCTGGTCGCCGCATCTCAAAAAAGATATAATTGCGATGGAGAAGGTACACAGAAGGGCAACCAAAATGATAATGGGAATGGAACAGCTCCCCTATGAGGAAAGACTAAAGAGGTTAGGACTTTTCAGCTTGGAGAAGAGACGGCTGAGGGGGGATATGATAGAGATGTTTAAAATTATGAGAGGTCTAGAACAGGTAGATGTGAATCAGTTATTTACTCTTTCGGATAATAGAAAGACTAGGGGGCACTCCATGAAGTTAGCATGTGGCACATTTAAAACTAATCTGAGAAAGTTCTTTTTTACTCAACGCACAATTATTTATTTATTTATTTTTTATTTATTTAAGTTTTTTTATATACCAACATTCAAGACGGTAGTCCCATCATGCTGGTTCACAAGAAACAGGGGTGCAATTAAATAAACTTTACAATTTGAACAATAGTGCAGAAAAGCAGTTACATGTAACAGGGAATCAATAACTTGTGCAGGGAAACATGTAACAGGGAATCAATAATTTGTAACAGGGAATCAATAACAGTGCAGAAAAGCAGTTACATGTAACAGGGAATCAATAACTTGGGGTAATTAAACTCTGGAATTTGTTGCCAGAGGATGTGGTTAGTGCAGTTAGTGTAGCTGTGTTTAAAAAAGGATTGGATAAGTTCTTGGAGGAGAAGTCCATTACCTGCTATTAAGTTCACTTAGAGAATAGCCACTGCTATTAGCAATGGTAACATGGAATAGACTTAGTTTTTGGGTACTTGCCAGGTTCTTATGGCCTGGATTGGCCACTGTTTGAAACAGGATGCTGGGCTTGATGGACCCTTGGTCTGAACCAGTATGGCATGTTCTTATGTTCTTATATTTACTATGAACCCACAACTCCTGTCAGCTTTAAGATAAATTTATTACAGCTGTAAAAAAAGTCTCAGTAACCTGTTTAGCTAATACAAACAGTCTAACTTCAGTTAGTCAGCCAGAGTGACTCACAGCTCCCTTGATTAACAAATGTTGTTCCCTATTCAAACCAAGTCACACTACCTCAACACCTTTCCAAGGGGAGTAACTGAGCTGAACGTTTCAACCTTTTTACTTAGGTATACACTGCTCCTAGCTTATTTCTAGCTTCTGGCTACTTTTTGGGTTTTGTTTTTTTTTTGTGGGTTTTTTTTTAATACAAACATTCAGTTCCTTAAAAGTCTGCAGAACACTCAGTTCTGCACACTTTTAAAAATACCTTACACTTTTAAAAATAAACACACTACCTACTGCTTTCTAGCTACCTTATTGACTGACTATTTAAAAATACAAACAGTCTAACTTCATCAACACCACCACCAAGGAATGCTTCCATAAGCTTCATGTCCTGAAACAACTAAGACCTCTCCTTCACTTACAAGACTACCGGTCAGTACTACAAGCCATACTGTTTTCAAAGATCGACTACTGTAACGCACTCCTCCTCGGCCTTCCGTCCTCCTCAACGAAACCACTACAGATGTTTCAAAATGCCGCAGCAAGGATCCTTACAAACTCTCGTCGCAAGGACCACATCACACCAATCCTAAAAAACTTACACTGGTTACCGATCAACCACAGAATAATGTTTAAGACCTTATCCATCTTCCACAAAAACATCTATCACCTATCTACACTACAACTCAAAATACCACTCGAACTTCAAGTTTCCACAAGACCGATCAGATCGGCATACAAAGGAACTCTCCAGGCTCCCCCTAACAAATCCACTAGTCACACCTCCATCCAGAAACGAACCTTGTCCACGGCCGGACCGTATCATTGGAATCTTCTTCCCCCGGAACTTCGGCAGGAACAATGCCCTTTTTCATTCAGAAAGAAACTAAAAACGTGGCTGTTCACTCAAGCCTTCCCTTGATGGACACCCCACTAACAACACAGTCCTGCACTTCATTTTCACAGATCTGCCCCCACCTTCTCCCACATTCTTGCCTTCAGTTCTTGATCTAAAGATTAAGCCATTGTCAAAGCTTGCTACATTCGTTCCTTTTGTTAAACTTTGTTATGTTAAACTTTGTTATGTTAAACTTATTCTTTTTGCTCTCATCTCTCCCACTCTGTAAATCCCTGTTCATTGTAACTTTATCTTTCTAGTTAATTGGTTACCCCTTGTTTCGCTGTAAACCGGTACGATAAGACCCTAGTCTTGAGTATCGGTATATCAAAAGAATTTAAATAAATAAATAAACTTGTTTATTCACTGCCTTTCTGACTATTAAAAGCACAAACACACAAACACACTAAATAATATTCCCAAATAGTTAACTTTGTCTATTTTAAAAGTATTGGGGCAATGTCCCAAGCAAAAACTTACTGATTCCTTTCAGCCACCAGCAAGGTGATCCTCTCCTCTCAGTGAAAAGATGATGCTTCTCAGATCCTGAAAGAGGTTGATAACAATCCGTTAGCCTGCCAAGAACCTTCTTCCAACTGACAGTCCCTGTGAGAAATAAACTGTGCCAGGAATTCCTTGGAGAAGAAAGGAAGAGAGAGAGAGAGAGAGGAAGAGAAGAAAGGCATAGAGAGAGAGAGCAAAAAAGGAATAAATCCAATAGGGAGCACAGAAACATTCAAACAATAAGCAATTAGGAAAAAGAGCTCTACAACCTGCAGAGAGTAAGCTAAACAATATCATAAGATGACACAGGGTGGCAGCATAACAAAGAAACATATATACTGTGCATACACTACGGAGGCAGAGCACCATCTTTTGAAAGCATACGCTGCATTTACAGAAATGTAGAACTCCCAGCTAATAAAGATGTTTTTTTTCTGAAAGAAAAAAATTTCAATTGTCTAACCTCTCTCCGGCGCCGCGTTTACCATCACCTGAGCCGCCGCTTGTGCTGCCGCTGCCGCTGTCGCTTCTGCCGCCGCTTCTGGAGGGAGGCCTGCGCGATCGGCGCCCAGACCCATCGGGGTAAGGCCTCTTGATCCCTTCCCCCCGGCGAGCCTGAAACGCGATCGCACAGGCAAAATCGCTGACGCTGCACCCGAAGACACTCCCACCAGCTGTAACAACCAATCGGGGAGAGGAGAGGAACTTTAAATTTTCACTCTCTCCGGCGCCGCGTTTACCATCACCTGAGCCGCCGCTTGTGCTGCCGCTGCCGCTGTCACTTCTGCCGCCGCTTCTGGAGGGAGGCCTGCGCGATCGGCGCCCAGACCCGTCGGGGTAAGGCCTCTTGATCTCTTCCCCCCGGCGAGCCTGAAACGCGATCGCACAGGCAAAATCGCTGACGCTGCACCCGAAGACACTCCCACCAGCTGTAACAACCAATCGGGGAGAGGAGAGGAACTTTAAATTTTCACTCTCTCCGGCGCCGCGTTTACCATCACCTGAGCCGCCGCTTGTGCTGCCGCTGCCGCTGTCGCTTCTGCCGCCGCTTCTGGAGGGAGGCCTGCGCGATCGGCGCCCAGACCCGTCGGGGTAAGGCCTCTTGATCCCTTCCCCCCGGCGAGCCTGAAACGCGATCGCACAGGCAAAATCGCTGACGCTGCACCCGAAGACACTCCCACCAGCTGTAACAACCAATCGGGGAGAGGAGAGGAACTTTAAATTTTCACTCTCTCAGGCGCCGCGCGCCGACGCCGCGCGCCGAAGGAGCGCGACAAAGGGGCCTGCCCCTTTGTGCGCCCCTTCGTGTAGTCTCTGAGGGCAATCACATATCTAAAATATCTTTGCCTTTCTTGCTTTCTCTCTACACCTGACTCCTTTAGAACTCCACTTCTCGGGTACTTTCACCTCCTCTTACCTACCCTAAAAATGCATGCTTTCAACATCCCCATTATATACAATCACCAGAGAATTAAAGAGAAAATACCTCAATTTCACGCATACCAGCAGAAAAGGCTTATCCCTATCATTATTTCACCTATCACACAATTCCTTGGGCTCTCCCTGTTTACCCTATCCCTTTTCAATGCACAATCTCTCTCAAAAAAATCTCATATACTCAATGATTTTCTCTCAGAGTCCAATCCTGACATCTGTGCCATCACAGAGACTTGGTTAAAATCCACAGACTCAGTAATCATTAACCAACTCCCCACACAATCATATGACCTCTTCTCGATTCCCAGACCGAAGAAAAGAGGTGGTGGCCTGTTACTTGCAGCTAAAAAAGGCCTAAAAATAACCTTACAACACTCTAGCCTAATTGCTAATATAGAATGTGCATACTTCAAATCAAAAGAACTACAAATATGCCTAATCTACGCTCCTCCCGGAATACTTGATGCTGAGCCATCTCCCATCATTGAATACATTACCAAACACATCAACTATGACTCTCCTGCTTTAATAATGGGTGACTTCAATCTCCACGTTGATTCGGCTACACGTTCTCACAACTGTGAAATTTTCTTATCCTCGCTTCAGAACATGGGTTTCATACAAATCATTAACAACCCAACTCATAAAGCAGGCCACACCTTGGACTTGATTTTCATTAATGAAGGTGTCTCTCTCGCATCATCTCCGACATGTAATCCAGTTCCCTGGTCGGACCACCAAATTATTAATACAACCCTCGAGATAGCAAACATTCTTCCCCCATCCTTCCCTAAAACCACGGTTCATTTCAGAAAACCCTGCTCCACAGAAGTCCTAACTAATCATCTTGAAAAGGAACTACATCAGCCAGACCTCTCAAATGCGAACTCTGCCATCAATTCTTGGCATTCTATTATCAACAAAGTCGCAGACCAAACCTGCCCCCTTACCACTAAGGTGATTCACAAGGCCCAAGACAACAGAAAACCTTGGTTCACACCTGAACTGAAAGCTATTAAACTACTCCTCAGAAATAAAGAACATATTTGGCGTAGAAATCCATCTCCCTCAACTTTAGCAAGCTATAAGTCCACCCTCAATACCTACAGGAACTCCATCTTCAAAACTAAGAGAGAATTTTTCGCAAAAAAAATCCACCACTTCATTTTCGATTCTAAAGCTCTCTTTTCCTACATCTCGGCCCTCACAAAACCTTTGCCACCATCTATTCCTGATGACATCGCTCTCATCAAAGCTAATGAATTGGCCAACTTCTTCGAAAACAAAATTACTAATCTCATCAAACAGTTTACTACAACCAACCCTTCTAACCTTCATCAGACGACACCATTACCACAGACAACTGCTAAGTTAGACTCCTTTGAAACCACCTCCTCTCTTGAAGTGGAAAATATTTTGAAAAAACTTAAACCCTCATCTCATCCTCTAGATTCCATCCCATCAAACCTCCTCATTTCAATTCCAAATACCATTGCCAAGCCCATTGCAAAAATCATCAACTGTTCGTTAACCCAAGGACTAGTTTCTGATTCTCTGAAACAAGCCATTTTGAAACCTCTCCTAAAAAAACCCAACCTATCAAATTCTGACCCAGCAAATTTCCGCCCCATAGCCAATCTGCCTTTCATCGCCAAGATCATGGAGAAAATAGTTAATAAACAACTCACAGAATTCCTGGAGGACCACAAGATTCTATCACCATCACAATATGGCTTTCGTAAATCTCTAAACACGGAATCACTTTTGATCTCGCTCACAGGCTCCATCATTGTGAACATGGACAAAAAACAATCGCACCTCCTGATTCTACTTGATCTTTCGGCTGCCTTTGATACGCTCAACCATTCAATTCTACTAGACAGACTCAAGGATATTGGCATATCGGGCTCTGCCTTAGATTGGTTCCGTTCCTTCCTTCATAATAGAACTTTCAAGGTGAAAATCAATAATAATCAATCACATTCAATCAGTTCCAAATTGGGTGTTCCACAAGGCTCTGCCCTTTCACCAACCCTCTTTAACATTTATCTACTTCCTCTCTGCCTCCTCCTCACTAAGATGAAAATCAAGCATTACATATACGCGGATGATATCCAAATTATCATCCCCATCAAGGAGTCTTTACAAAAAACCATCACCTTTTGGGACAGTTCCTTTCAGGAAATCAGCTCTCTCCTATTCAAGATTAACCTAGTCATCAACAAAGACAAGACGGAATTCCTAATCATCTCTCATGATGCAAATCTCTTTATTAGTGAAACAACCTCTCTCCCAAATGCTCAACCTCAGATTGATAACCACTCTCTTCCTACCTTCCCTTCAACAATACCTGATTATTTCAAAAATTCTTCGTACGTAAGAGATTTAGGCACCCTCTTAGACAATCAGTTCAACTTTAAAAGATTTGTTAACAATACAACTAAAGAATGCTTTTTCAAATTACAAGTCCTTAAAAAACTTAAACCCCTTCTACACTTTTATGATTTCCGTTTGGTTCTTCAATCAATCTTACTCACTAAATCGATTACTGTAACTCTTTGTTTGCTCGGACTCCCTGCTGTTACTATAAAGCCACTACAGATGTTACAGAACTCAGCTGCCAGGATTTTAACAAATACAAAAAAGAGGGATCACATCACTCCAATCCTGTACCACCTCCACTGGCTCCCCATTAAATATAGAATTATATACAAAATACTAACCATCATACACAAAAACTTACATAATCTTGCCCCACTCGATCTCACTTTCCAGATTCGCCCTAAATACTCCACCAGACCTTTGAGAAGAGCTTACCTTAATACCCTCTTCGTCCCTCAAGCTAAAACATCTCTAAGAAAAAGGGCCTTTTCTACCGCTGGTCCCTCTAACTGGAACACTCTCCCTCCTGACCTCCGACAGGAGATTTGCCCTATCTCCTTTAAGAAAAAACTTAAAACTTGGTTATTCAAGCTTGCCTTTCCAGAACCATCTTGTTAGCTTAAAGCCTTCTCTACATATCTTACTACACTTCTCTGTTTATTTCTCTCCCTTATATGATTTGATCTGTTATTAATCTTAGTCTTTTTCATTTATTCTGATTCCCTCTGAAGAGACCCTATAGTCACTCTTTCGACTTTCCCTTTTATTTTATTTTTTGATTTATTTTGATTTTATTTATTTTATGTTATTATTATTTTATTATATCTCATTCCATTTATGTCTTCTGCTTTTCCCCACTCCTTTTTTATACTTACCTGCTCCCTAACTAAGCCTAGTACAAGAACAACAAATTTTGAATTATACATTTACTGGACTTTTATCACTTATGACCTTCATTACTATGTAATCCAATCCAATTCTTATTTACCTTGATTACTATGTAATTTAAATTGTATATTTAGTTTTTCTTCTCATTGACTATTACTTAAAGTTGCTTAAATGTTCATTGTTCCATGTAAGGCCGTCTGGCAAGTTTTTGTTATTTGTAAACCGGTTTGATTTGCATCTAATGTAGGAAGATCGGTATAAAAAAACAAAAAATAAATAAATAAATAAATAAATAAATAAATAACCTGTGCAGCTTAAGAAACATCAAGATATAAACTGGAATCCTTTTTATTAAGAACACTGTTGTGAATGGCCCTGTAGATTGGCACTGGAACACAAAGTCTTCCAACATTGGGGTCAGAGGTTCAAATCTGGTTGCCATCGATAATGACTGAAAGTCATTACCACCTGAAAAACATTTGACAGAATTCAGGGATGCTTGGGACAGACACAAAGAGATCTTAGTGATAAAGCCAGGGAGCACAGACTAATGAGGATCTGTGGCCACATGGCAGGTAGGTGTGGCCCACATGGTCATAAGAACATAAGAACATGCCATACTGGGTCAGACCAAGGGTCCATCAAGCGCAGCATCCTGTTTCCAACAGTGGCCAATCCTGGCCATAAGAACCTGGCAAGTACCCAAAAACTAAGTCTATTCCATGTTACCATTGCTAGTAATAGCGGTGGTTATTATCTAAGTCATCTTAATCAATAGCAGGTAATGGACTTCTCCTCCAAGAACTTATCCAATCCTTTTTTAAACCCAGCTACACTAACTGCACTAACCACATCCTCTGGCAACAAATTCCAGAGTTTAATTGTGCGTTGAGTGAAAAAGAACTTTCTCCGATTAGTTTTAAATGTGCCACATGCTAACTTCATGGAGTGCCCCCTAGTCCTTCTATTATCCGAAAGTGTAAATAACGGATTCACATCTACCTGTTCTAGACCTCTCATGATTTTAAACACCTCTATCATACACCTCTTCATCTGCTACTATCTTTTATGCTTCTATGATGGCCTGATGTGGTCTCAGTTCAGATCCCCAGTGGACAAGTGTCCTCATTGCGTAAAAAAATAAATCAATCACATTTTGCACCAATTGGCTTTCTTGTTTGCAATGTCAGCAGACAGAAACGAGACGGCTGAGGGGGGGATATGATAGAGGTCTTAAAGATCATGAGAGGTCTTAAATGAGTAGATGTGACTCGGTTATTTTCACTTTCGAATAATAGAAGGACTAGGGGGCACTCCATGAAGTTAGCAAGTAGCACATTTAAGACTAATCGGAGAAAATTCTTTTTCACTCAATGCACAATAAAGCTCTGGAATTTGTTGCCAGAGGATGTGGTTAGTTCTGTTAGTGTAGCTGGGTTCAAAAAAGGTTTGGATAAGTTCTTGGAGGAGAAGTCCATTAATGGTTATTAATCAATTTTACTTAGGGAATAGCCACTGCTATTAATTGCATCAGTAGCATGGGATCTTCTTAGTGTTTGGGTAATTGCCAGGTTCTTGTGGCCTGGATTGGCCACTGTTGGAAACAGGATGCTGGGCTTGATGGACCCTTGGTCTGACCCAGCATGGCAATTTCTTATGTTCTTATGGAATGAGCATACTGATTGAATTACCATCTTGCCCTTAGAAGTAATTCTTTCTGGATGGTGTACAGTTCCACTGGGGAAGAGGACAGGAGGAGAGGGGTCGTAAGCATGTGGAAAGTTTCTGCTCTATCAGGTCTGTTGATGGGAGAGAATACTTTGACTTCCAATGCCGTTAATGTGACTTCTTTCTGAAGCACTAAATTGGCTAGAGAAAAATTACAAACCAGTTTATTCTCAAAACCAGTGACTTTATTCTCAGATTTTCCTTGTTTGCATTTGCAAGCTAAGGACACTGCCGGTCTCCATCGGTTTTATAGAAGACAAGACAGCAGCAGTGCATCTGTTTCTAGTTCCGAGCTGGCAGCTGCGGGGTCTGGATATTCAGACATCCTGGTATTTCCCTTTTGTGCCTTCTTCAAGCCTTCCCTCTGATTCTTTGCTTCTGTACGACAAAAACACTTTAACTTTTCAGCACAGGTTCATCGTCCGTGGGAAAAGATCTATAGGGGAATTCACAGTAAAATCCCCAAATTCCGATCATTCACATTCTGAATATTCTCTCATTTCCTCTTCAGCAAGAAGCCGACTTTCTTACTTGCTAAGATTTCACCTTTTTCCTAGCTCCTCTTATGGTCCTTCTTTGAGAGTTGCCCCTTTATTCAATTCCTGAATCTACTCTTTCCTTTGAAGCTTGATTTTTTTTTTTTTTTGTCCAACCTTTTCTTTACTTTCACATCCATTTTTATGATGATTTTATGACATTATGTATTTATTATTGCCTTCCCGGAGCCCGGGGCAATTGGGCCAGAGCTGCCAGTGACTAGACTGTGCTTTCAGGCAGCCCGCCTGCTCTGGCCTAGTGCCCGAGAGCCCCGCGCCAGCAGCCCGCTCCTGACCTTTCGTCTTGACGCTCCTAGTGAAAGTCCATCCTTGGCCAAGACACAAGGCGACGCTGCATCGGGATCAAGTCCAACCTACAGTCCAACGGAAACAGTTGATGCTTTCTCTTCTCTTCATTGCTACCTTGGTCCAGGGCTTTAGCTCCTGTTTACTTTTATTTACAATAAATTACTTGACAGAGCTCCAAATACCAAAGAATCTTCAGCTGGATATTCACAGAAAGCAAGCAGGAGTTATGTTTCCTCCCCCCCCCCCCCCCCCCATATTTTGATGCTGTGGCCTAGAGGGATTTAAAGAAACACTCCTCTTCTTCCATTATTGTGCCTCTTTTATGTCATTTTTTCTTTACCTTGTACGGATGCAGTTGTAAATTCTGTTTCTTCTGTATTAATGATAAGAGTATTAGTCTATGAAAGAGAAAACAAAGACTCTTTATGTGTTGAATTGGCCTGTATTTTTATTCACTTAGCAGAAAATATCTTCAAGATTTTAGAAGCTTTTCTTTACCTATAGGAGCTTGAACACAATAAGGTCTCTCACATGAGAAATGAAAATAAAACAAAGTTATCTGATCACAACAGTGCATTAGAATTGGGAAAAGAATAACTTTATTTGATAATTGTGGCTAAAGTCATGAAAATAATCCATGCGTCTCTCGAAGAGCCATTAATAATTGCATTGTATGTTAAGTAGAGATGTGCATCGTTTTTTGTGTTCGTGTCGTTCTTCGTTATTCGGCCACCATGGAAAATGTTGTTTTTTTTCGGTTCGGGTCTTTTTTTTCGCGAAAAATCGATTTTAGTTAGTGCGCGCTAACTCCCCATTAGTGCGCGCTAACTCCCCGTTAGCGCGCACTAACAAAAACCGTTAGATTTTGTTACTTTTTGTTAGTTTTTGTTAGTGCGCACTAATGGGAGATAGCGCGCACTAACGGGGAGTTAGCGCGCACTGACTCCCGTTAGTGCGCACTAATCGGAAAAACGAATTTTTGCGAAAAAACAGGAAAATCCTGATTTTTTTTCGGGCTCCCTGAAACATGCCGAATTGGACAATTTCGTTGCAATTTTCCAATTCGGCAAAAACAAATGCACATCTCTAATGTTAAGCCCCTCTTGGGCCTATCCCAAGAGGGAAGGGCTCACACCCAGTGCCGAGGCTACGTCCTGGTCTCACTCTCATACAACCCTGAGGCAGGTTATCCGTTGGGGACAAAGATAAACCTCAAGGCCCTGGGTGTTACGTGGGCTATTATCTTGTAAGTGCTAATAAAGAAGCTGGACACTGTGACGGTGTTCCAGCATAAGCTTTACTGAAGTAGTTGTTCGTCATGGCTTTTGAGACAAATTTCCCTGGTAATAAATCTTTGAACCTGTGCTCCCTTCACTCTCCCTCAGGTCACTTCTTTCTCCTTGGATGGAAATGCAAAGCAGCCCCGGGAAAACTGAAAAGGTTCTCCCATCCCCTTAGGGATTCCTCTGATACATCTGGGATCCACTGCTTGCTCTTTCACTCTCCAAACGTCTCCTCTCCTCTTTTGTTATTCCTTGTGGGCACCTCCTCCTTTTCTGTGTCCTCTGGGCAAGCTCTGGTATGATGGCTTTCCTCTTCATCTCCATCCGAGTGGGATGTCAGATTGATTAAACCCTTCCAACGTTTTGCGGGATGGGCAAATGAGTTTCTTGGAATGAGGGATGCTGGGATAACTGAAAAATAAAATGTGAGACCTCACTCCTCTCGATAGGGTAGAACTTCCTGTCAACCAAAGTCACACAACTTACGGCCGCGACCACACTGAGCGCACGTTTTTTGAACGCACGCACGCACATCCACCTCTCCTGGGCGCTTGATGCAAGAGGCAAATGAGCTTGGATGCCCAATGGGTAATTTGTGCATCCCTAGTGCTCTGCATCGGGTGCTCAGAAGTGGCTGTGCGCCCACGACGGCCTGGCCAGAGCTCCCTCCCCTGACATGTGACAGTGAATGGACCAATTAGCAGTAAATGAAAGTGAATATATTAATGTAAGTGCCTGAAGCTTAATATTAATTTATTCATTCCTTCACTTACTGCCGGCAGGGATTCCTGGCCTGGAGGGGGGGATTTGGAGTCTGGGAAGGGCTTTTACCACAGGGACCTCAGATGTGCCATTTCAGTAATAGGACACCTGAGTCCAACCCAGACCACTTGGCCAATCGGGCCAGACCTTGAGGATGCTGCTTTCTGTGGTTCCCCCTACTTAATATTGTGATGATACTAATTAATGGAAGGAATCACAGAAAGCCTGATCCATGTGGAATTTGCATGTGATGAGCGCTATTAGCTATGCGCTCGATTGGATGCACAAATCCCCGTATTACATCAGGAGTTATTTTAGTGCGTCCAAAGGACTGTTACCTGGTGCGCTAGCCTGAGCACACCATATTGCATCGGCCTGTTAATGAGTAAACAGCTCAAAAAAGGGAGATAAAACAACAACAATTGAATGTGAGTAGGAAATAAATCTCTGTGACTCCTCAGCCAAAGCTTTGGGCCTCCTCTATGCAAATCTAAAGGCACTGAAAGGAAAAGCTCCTACCCTTTCAACTGCAAACTAAAGAAAAATCCACACAGACACCAGGGGGTCATTTGCTAATCTCAAAGGTGGAATACACATTGCAGGAACCTCCAATAGGGCTGCTATGACAGAGCTAGTGCAGTCCTCTGCTCTATACATGACTTCACTACTAGGCAAAATACTGAGAAAGGATCCCGGTGGGGCCCTGCAAATACAAAAATATTAAATAGCCCCCCCTGCATGCATGCACTAAATAGAAATCAGCTGCATCTGCTCAATGACCTTGCAGTTTCATTCACTTAGCGTGATGTTTCTGAAATATAAAAGTTACCTGGACACACCGGCCACCTTAACACGATGTACAACCAAGGCTTCACTTCCAGGGAGAGAAAGCAACCTATACAAATGGGGAAAATAGGGGTATTGGATTCTGAAAACAGCCAATTCTGGGCCCTGACTTTTACAGTCTGGGTTACTGATACATTGGCATTAGGGATAAAGCGCAGGACTGCTTCTACGGCCAAGTCCAAAAGCAAAGCACGTTCAAGCAGCACTGTCTGAATTATCAGGAACTCTGCTCACCACATAAAAATGTTGCTAGCACTAATTTTGTAATGGAATTGACAGTTGCTTGGTTTTGATTAACATAAGGCATGGAAGTTACCAGGCGCGGTTCTAGCATGAGGCAGGGTGAGGCAGCAGATTGCCTTGAGCTGCCCCTGGGAGTAATCTGCATGGAGCAGCAGCTATTACAGTAAGAAAATTGCTGGGCAGACTGAATGGACCATTTGGTCTTTTTCTGCCGACAGTACTATGCTACTATGTTACTAAAAAGGGGCCTCTCTGAACTGGCCTGGATCTTGAAAAACCTTGTGGTTCTCTAGACCTGATGGAATGCCCTGCCCTTTTTCAAAATGTCAACAGAAGCTTCAGCTGGTCCGAGCGCCCTCAGAGTGACAGAGGTCTTACCAGTCCTTGCCTTCATGTGATGTCAGCGTAGTGTCAGTGTATTAAGGAGACGTACCACTCCCCATTGGGAGGGGTTCTAGAAGAGTATAAACCCCCTGAATCTACTGGTACAAGAGGGAGATGCTGGGAGTTCCAAGATCTGGAGTCCTGGTGTGCTCAGGGCCATGGCTTCATAGATGGCACCATAAGGCCTATCTCTTCACTGGGAAGGTTCAGAGGAGAGTGAGAAGAAGGAGTGAAGTTCCTGGGCTCCAGTGTTCCTGAAGAGCATCAGCTTCTGAGGAGTCCCGAGGAGGAAGTGCTTCCATGGAGTTGGAGAGACAAATGTCCTGGAAGGTGCCAAAGGAAAGGCATCTTGCCTGGGAAAGTCCTTAAGAGTCAAGAGCTGATCTAACACAAACCAGAGAGAGAGACTCTAAGGACAGAAAGAGAGAGAGAGAGAAATCTTGGAGAGGAAAATTTCCATCTTCCAAAAGGTACTGGGCAAGCCCAGAGTGGAAGGGTCCTGCCCATAAGAGCTTACCTGTTGGGGAGAAATACAAGAAAGTGAAAAGAGAGATGAATTTGGATTGTTGCTACCCAGGGTCGGTGCAAGGGTATTAGGTGCCGTAGACAAACCTTCTGCCTTGCGCCCACCTCCCCCCCCCCCCCCCCCGGGTCTCGGCTCCGATTCCTACCTCATTCACGCCTGTTGAGTGTGTGCTTCTGTGGGCAGCGAGCAGGATGGACACTGCTCGTGGCCCACCAAATCTCTTTGCCACGAGTGGGATAGACTCTGCTCACGGCTCCACATGGCTGCTCTTTGGCGCCCCCTAATGGTCAGTGCCTGAGGTGACCGCCTAGTTTGCCTAATAGGATGCGTTAGTCCTGTTGCTGTCCTTTTGGACTTTGTGTTGCAGTGGTGCCATCTAGTAGTGCAGTATTTTGAACCTGTGTTCCTGCCACCAGCTTCTGTAAAGAATTTTGTTTTGAACAACGGCAAAGGTATGAAAAGTGGTTGGTTGTTTTGTGCATGTTTGGAGCTGTTGTGCAGAAGAGCCCTCAGAGAGAAAAAGAGGAACCTTAAAAAGACGTTCTTTTCCTCCCTGTGCGGTAACCGCGGGATATCATGGAGCCTTGCCTCTTCCATGGACCTCTCCCATGTGTCCCTGCACCCAGGAGCTGACCATGACAGGGACTACAGGCAGTAGCGATACTGAGGCACCATGAGCTACTGGCAGTAATGGACAAAGCACAGGCAGGGCCAATGCGAGAATTAGGCCAGGGGTCGCCATCTCTGCTCCTCAAGAACCACAAACAGATCTGTTTTTCAGGATAGCCATAATGAATATGCATGAGATATATATGCATACAATGGAGGCACACAAATCTATCTCATACATATTCATTGTAGATTCCCTGAACATCAGACCCATATGTGGTTCTTGAGGGCCGGAACTGGGCACCCCTGCATTAGGCAGCTATCTAGTAGGCCATAGTTTTGGGTGGCAGCATGACTATTTCATCTCCTTCTTCCTGCGCACTTCAGTCCATAGAAACATAGAAACATAGAAATGACGGCAGAAGAAGACCAAATGGCCCATCCAGTCTGCCCAGCAAGCTTCACACACTTTTTTCTCTCATACTTATCTGTTTCTCTTAGCTCTTGGTTCTATTTCCCTTCCACCCCCACCATTAATGTAGAAAGCAGTGATGGAGCTGCATCCAAGTGAATATCTAGCTGATAAGTTAGGGGTAGTAGGGGTAGTAACCGCCGCAATAAGCAAGCTACACCCATGCTTATTTGTTTTACCCAGACTATGTTATACAGCCCTTATTGGTTGTTTTTCTTCTCCCCTGCTGTTGAAGCAGGGAGCTATGCTGGATATGCTTGAAGTATCAGTTTATTCTTCTCCCATGCTGTTGAAGCAGAGAGCCATGCTGGATATGCATCGAAAGTGAAGTATCAGGCACATTTGGTTTGGGGTAGTAACCGCCGTAACAAGCCAGCTACTCCCCGCTTTGTGAGTGCGAACCCTTTTTTCTTCTCCCCTGCCGTTGAAGCAGAGAGCTCTGCTGGATGTGTGTAGTATCAGTTTTTTCTTCTCCCCTGCCGTTGAAGCAGAGAACTATGCTGTATTTGCATAGAAATTGAAGTAACAGGCTTATTTGGTTTGGGGTAGTAACCGCCGTAACAAGCCAGCTACTCCCCCCTTTGTGAGTGCAGATCCTTTATTCCACATTTCCTCTTGCTGTTGAAGCTAGAATGATGTTGGAGTCACAGTAAGCATGTGTACGTTTATTGAATAAGGGTATTGTCTCCAGGCATTAGCCATCATTCTGGCGAGTCACCCACTCTTCATTGGCGGCCTCTTGACTTTATGGATCCACAGTGTTTATCCCACGCCCCTTTGAAGTCCTTCACAGTTCTGGTCTTCACCACATCCTCCGGAAGGGCATTCCAGGCATCCACCACCCTTTCCGTGAAGAAATACTTCCTAACATTGGTTCTGAATCTTCCTCCCTGGAGCTTCAAATCGTGACCCCTGGTTCTGCTGATTTTTTCCTACGGAAAAGGTTTGTCGTTGTCTTTGGATCATTAAAACCTTTCAAGTATCTGAAAGTCTGTATCATATCGCCTCTGCTCCTCCTTTCCTCCAGGGTGTACATATTTAGATTCTTCAATCTCTCCTCGTACGTCATCCGATGAAGATCCTCCACCTTCCTGGTCGCCCTTCTCTGTACCGCTTCCATCTTGTCTTTGTCTTTTTGTAGATACGGTCTCCAGAACTGAACACAGTACTCCAGGTGAGGCCTCACCAAGGACCTGTACAAGGGAATAATCACTTCCCTTTTCTTACTCGATATTCCTCTCTCTATGCAGCCCAGCATTCTTCTGGCTTTTGCTATAGCCTTGTCGCATTGTTTCACAGACTTCATATCATTTGACACTATCACCCCAAGGTCCCTCTCCTGCTCCGTGCACATCAGCCTTTCCCCCCCCATCGAATACAGTTCATTCGGGTTTCCACTCCCCATATGCATGACTTTGCACTTCTTGGCATTGAATCTCAGCTGCCATATCTTCGACCACTCCTCCAGTTTCCTTAGATCCCGTCTCATTCTCTCCACTCCTTCCGGCGTGTCCACTCTGTTGCAGATCTTAGTGTCATCCGCGAAAAGACAAACCTTGCCTTCTATCCCGTCCGCAATGTCGCTCACAAAGATATTGAACAGGACCGGTCCCAACACCGATCCTTGCGGTACACCACTTAAAACCGCTCTCTCTTCAGAGAAGGTTCCATTTACCATCACACATTGTCTTCTGTCCGTCAACCAATTTGCAATCCAGGTCACCACCTCGGCACTCACTCCCAAGCTTCTCGTTTTATTCACCAGTCTCCTGTGCGGAACCGTGTCAAAAGCTTTGCTGAAATCCAAGTATATGATATCGAGCGCTCTTTCTCGATCCAATTCCTTGGTTACCCAGTCAAAAAAGTCAATCAGATTTGTCTGACAGGATCTTCCCCTGGTGAATCCATGTTGCCTCTGGTCCATCAATTCTCCGGACTGTAGATAGTTCACTATTCTCTCTTTCAGCAGTGACTCCATTACTTTTGCCACCACCGAAGTGAGGCTGACTGGTCTGTAGTTGCCAGCCTCCTCCCTGTTCCCACTCTTGTGAAGCGGGACCACCACCGCTCTTCTCCAATCACTCGGCACCACTCCCGTTTCTAGGGATCTATTGAACAGGTCACACAGCGGAGCCGCCAGAACATCTCTGAGCTCCCTCAAGTCCAGATGGAGGTTCGCCTGATCAAGAAGGAGTGTAGAGTTTCCAACACAGACTGAGAAACCTGCTGTGGAGGGCTTTCTACTAGGGTTGATGGGATAGGTGAAAAACACCCTTGGTTAAGTAAAACAAATATTTGTATGGAAATGGGAGAAAAGGGTAGGATCTGGAAAGCTATGTACACTAATCCTCATAGTATGAGAAACAAAGTCTCTGGATCTAGAGGGAGTCACAGAAGAGGCTAACGCGGATGTTATGGCTGTCACAGAGATGGGATGATTAGAAATCCATGACTGGGATACAGTTAAACCAGGCTACAATCTATTCGGGAAGTACTGGGTAGGAATGGAGGGAGGGAGGGAGGCGTGGCATTATATATAAAAAAATGATATTAAAGCAATGGAATTGCAGGGCTTACGAGGTAAGGAGGCGGCACTGTGGGTTAATCGTAAAGAGGGAATGGAACATCTGTTTATACTGGTGTAATCTACAGAGCTCCATCACAGACTGAGGAGATGGATAGAGATTTAATGGAGGATAATGGATTGCTATGAAAGGGAAGGTGCTGCTGCTAGGGGATTTCAAGCTGCTGGATGCTGAGTGGGACATCTGGCTGTGGTGTCTTCTGGAAACAGGGAACGCCTGAATTCTCTGCAGAGAGAAATGGGCTGTCAAATGGTAACGGAACCCATCTAAGGGAGTGGGGCTGTGGGGTGATACCGGACCTGGTGCTTACCAATGGGGACAGTGTTTCTGATGTTGCAGTAGACGATCATCCCTTGACCACCGGCTGGTGTGGGTCAGTTTTAGGACGCAAGAGATGAAGGCTCATTCAAAGGCGAGGGTTCCAGACGTCTGGAAAACTAACTTTCTCAAAATGGGGGAGCACCTCAAGGAGTCGTTAGCTGGAGGGGAAAATCTAGGGGAAGCAGAAGGGCAGCGGGCAAAATTGAAAGGAAAGTAAGTCAAGAAAAGAGGAAAAAGAGTCGGTTATCATTTAAGGAAGCAGTTGAAAAGGTTAGGGAGAAAAGGTTCGTGTTCAGAAATTACACGTGATCGCAGGAAGAGGAAGACAGGCGACAATATCTGGGAAAGCTAAGGGAAGTTGGGAAAGCAGACAGAAATGCAAAGATGCAAATGGAAGAAGAAATAGCAAATACGGTAAAACAGGGGGGGGACAAGACTTTTTTTTTTTTTAGATATGTCAGTGATAGGAGGGAGTACAAAATTGGTATTGAGAGATTCGGAGGTAAAGGGAAGGAATAATTAGAGGCTGATAAGGAAAAAGCAAAATTGCTTAACAAATATTTCTGTTCCGTGTTCACTGTGGAAGGGCCTGGAGCAGGACCACATAAAATAACTACAAATAAGATTGGAAGTGAGGTAAACCTCAATCAATTTTCAGAACAGTGTGTTCATGAGGAGCTAACTAAACATAAAGTAGATAAAGTGATGGGGCTGGATGGGATACATCCGAGGGTACTAAAGGAACTTAGAGGTGTCCTGACAGCTCCGCTGGTGACCTTTTCAATGCATTTTTAGAGTCAGGAATAGTTCCAGAGGACTGGAAAAGAGCGGATGTGGTTCCTATTTATAAAAGTGGAAGTAAGGAGGAGGCTGGGAACTACAGGCTGGTTAGTCTGACCTCTGTGATGAGCAAATTAATGGAATAGCTGCCAGACGGAAGATAGTTGGATCAGGGCAGAGCAGTAGATGTAGTGCACTTGGATTTCAGTAAGGTCTTTGACACGGTTCAGCATAGGCCACTTATAAATAAATTGCGGGCCCTTGGTCTGGGCCCTAGAGAGACTGACTGGGTTAGAAATTGGTTGAGTGGGAGGCGATAAAGCGTAGTGGTGAATTGAGTTTGCTCCAAGCAGAAGGGTCTTACTAGCAGTGTGCCTCAGGGATAAGTCCTTGGATCGGTTCTTCCCAACATTTTCATGATCAACATTGCCAAAAGATTGTCAGGAAAGGTTTAGCTTTTTGCAGATGATACCAAAATCTGCGACAGGGTAGTCACCCAAGAAGGTGTGGAAAATATGAGGAGGGATCTGGTTGAAGCTCGAGAAATGGTCTGCGGTCTGGCAGCTAAGATTTAATGCTAAAAAATGCAGAATAATGCATTTAGGGATTGATTTTCAAAAGTATTTACACACTTAAAAATGGGGTTTACATGTGTAAATGCCGTTTACCTGTATAAGTGGGCTTTTGAAAATTGCTACACTATGTGCCATTGTATTGACCATAGGATTTACTTTATCCCGGTAAATAGGGGGGCTCATGGCGACTGACAGAGCCCCCCCTGTAACGGCGCGCCACCCGCGAGGTGCGGCGGCTGCCACGGGGAGCAGGGAGGTGAGGGTAGGAGGGGCGGGTCATCGGCGGCGACAGGCGCGCCGCCGATGACGCGCCACAGACGGGGGCGCCGCGTCATCGGCGGGCGACAGCGGCGCGGGCCGATGATGCGGCGCCCCCTTTAAAAGGGCCGCGAGGGAGAGGGCCGGCCCTTTTCACCTCCCGGCCGTGGACCAGGAAGGCACGAAGTGGCAGGAAGGCACGGTAGCGAGCGGGCAGGAAGGCCCGGTAGCGAGCAGCAGGAGGCGATTCGGCAATTCGGGCAGCGGCAATTCGGCGGTGGCGATTCGGCCGGGGAAGGCAGGAGAGGGCGATTCGGGCCGCGGCGATTCGGTCGCGGCAATTCAGCCGAGGAAAGCAGGAGAGAGCGATTCGGGCCGCGGCGACTCGGCGGCAGCAATTCGGCCGGGGAGGACAGGAGGGGCTCGAGCGTGCAGCGCGGCAGCCGGAGGGCCCAGCAGCGACCAGGAGGCTCGGGTGCCACGTGGAGCAGGCCGTTGGACGGACGGAGCAGGAGCGATCAAGAGAGCAGGGGGAGCCACGTGGAACAGCAATCATAGACAGCATGTCCCCCCGCAGAACAGCAAGAGTTTCGCAGATGGCCAAGACAGCAGGCAAAAAACGGATGGTGACTAGATCTTCAGCACCTGCGAAAGACAATGACAAGAAGGGAGCGACCCCAAAAACAACACCAGGGAGCTCACGCGGTGCGAAGAAAACAAGAGGAGCGACCAGAAAAGGAAGAAGGGGCACCGTGAGGTTAACAGACCAGAGAAGAGAGGAACAGCAAGTGACAGAAGTCGAGGAAGTAGAAGCTGTGGAGGCGGTGGAGACAACGCGTGGGGAGACGACCGGAGACGACACTCAAAACGGAAGGAGCGCGCATGTGCCACAGGCAGAAGGACACGGGGTGCCCGAGGACTCTCGCCGCGCCACGCCAGCGGCTGGGAGGGAGAATGGTGCGCATACAGAAGGAGTCACCCGAACTACCAGGGCGGTGGGCCACGGCCATGGGAGCAATGGGGATATGACAATCAAATGGATCACCGGTGGCAGAATCTGGACAGTGCAGAATGGTACGACAGCCACAGACCGGGATGGAGTGAGCCAGGTCAATACCATGGATGGGGTCCAGCGAGACGACCATGGGAGTGCCCACAGGAGGAATTGTCCAGACAACAAGTCCGGTCTCCATGGGGACCCCGGCCAGGGCCACCTCTTGGGGCATCACGGTATCAAGAAGGCGATCAGGAGCCGCGGTCCGGCAGAAGCACGGGTGCCGACGGAATAAGAGCGGACACGCTAATACAGACTTCGGATGCGGTACGGACAGAGAGGCAGACAGTACCGAGCGGAGCACAAGAGCAGCGACGGGATGAGGAACAGCCATCCACTAGTCAAGCGGCACAGCAAGCGCTGGCTGAACATGGCAGTGTGGGTGAGTGCGGGAACAAAGAGGGGGACAACGGGCATAAGACGACGCCCCCAGGGTCAGGGCACACGGGGACAGAAAGTAACCAGGTCAACAGAAAAAAGCGCAAGGCGAAGCACAGGCGTAGGGCAAGCACAAGCTCCGATAGCTCCACAAGATCATCATCGTCAGACTCGAGTTCAGATGATGAACAGCACGCATCGATTAAAACAATAGATAAAGAGAAAAGGGGGCCACCGGCACTCACTACATTATCGGAACTCTGGGAAGAAGTGCCCAAACAACTGAGGAAGAAAATATGCAGGAGAAAGTATATCGATATATTCAGCATCCTTCAAGGGAGAAGAAAATCTGGCGAGCGAAAGAAGTCGAAAGACTCAACCACAACAAAAGACAAAGAAATCAGAATACCCAAGAACATAATCAACTGGACGAAGGCATTCTTATATATGACTAGCGTCGTAGGGCGGAAGGACCCGTCGCAATACGGACCCATGCTGACATATGCGGTCCACATCATGAGAACATACCAACAACACGAAGGCTGGTCATGGTTGAACTATGACGAGAAGTTCCGCGACAAGATGGAGGAGAACCAGTACATGACTTGGGGAACGCAGGATGTCAGCCTCTGGATAGAGCACATGACGCGCAAGTCATCCGACCAAGGAATGAGAGCAAGGAGCGCAAGAAGGACATCTCCGTATAGGCAGACCACTAGACAGGCAACGACTCACGATAACACTTGTTGGCGATTCAACAAGGCCGTATGCTCATTCCAAGATTGCAAATTCAAACACATTTGCACTAATTGCGCAGCCCCACACCCAATGATAAAATGCCCAAGAAGAGCAACAGAAGGGAGTAAGGCGAAAGCAAACTGAGAATCGGCAGTTCGAAAAAGCTCCGTCACCAGTTCATCTGGAGGCTATGGAGCCATGGCTGGACCTGTACCCGGATAAACAAAAAGCAGACAAGATTAGACAAGGATTCAAGGAAGGCTTCATCATCCCGTTTCAAGGACGCATGATAACAAAAAGCGCAGGCAATGCCCCATCAACAACGAGATACGAGGACATAGTCCACGAGAAGTTGGAGACGGAACTATCACTCGGCAGGATGGCAGGACCATTCACGCAGCAACCTTACCAGCACATGTTCATATCACCATTAGCAGTAATCCCCAAGAAAGAGAAAGGAAAGTTCCGACTCATACAGAATTTGTCATTCCCACCGGGCCAGTCGGTAAACGATCACCTCCCCCCGGAGGAGTGTTCCGTGCAGTACGCGTCATTTGATACCGCAGTGTCGATGTTACGAACATGCGGAAGGGGGGCCATGCTGGCAAAAACAGACATAGAGTCTGCATTCAGGTTACTTCCAGTGCACCCGGATAGCTTCCCGTTGTTGGGATTTACGTTCCGCAATCAGTACTACTTCGATAAATGCATGCCCATGGGGTGTTCAGTATCATGCGCATACTTCGAGCTATTCAGCTCATTCCTGCACTGGGTGGTAGCGACAAGGATGGAATCCAAAAACATCATCCATTACTTAGACGATTTTCTATTCATTGGCCCACGAAATTCTCGCGCATGCGGCGACCTGCTGGCCGACTTCCGGAGGGTGGCAGAGGAATTCGGAGTGCCATTGGCAAGCAACAAAACTGAAGGTCCAACTACGATCTTATCATTTTTGGGAATAGAGTTGGATTCCGAAAAGATGATGGCCAGACTACCGGAAGACAAACTAGGCAAGCTGCGTGACATTTTACAGCAAATGCTCACAGCAAGAAAAATAACACTACAGGTCGCGCAAGCAATCTTGGGAACTCTGAACTTCGCTTGTAGGGTGATACCCATGGGCAGAGCCTTCATGCGAAGGTTAGCTACAGCGACAGTAGGGATAAAGAGACCACATCATTATCTTCGAATATCGAAAGAAATAAGAGCAGACTTTGAGGTATGGAATTCCTTCCTAAAGAATTTCAATGGCGTGGCAGTCATACAGGACCCACCAATGTCAAGCACAGAATTGAACATACAAACGGATGCGTCAGGCGGTTGGGGGTTTGGAGCACTATGCCAAGGAGCGTGGTGTGCGGAGCAGTGGCCAGAGGAATGGAGAGAGAAGGGTATAACAAAGAACATAACCTTCCTGGAGCTGTTCCCCATCTGGGTGACGCTAGTATTGTGGAGCAAGAAACTTCAAAATAGACACATTATTTTCTGGTGCGACAACCAAGCGGTTGTTCATGTTCTGAACGCTCAGTCGGCAAAATGCCCAATGGTAGTCAACTTGCTGAGGGAGATAGTGCTAGAGGCTTTATGCCACAATATAACCCTGAGAGCTAGGCACGTTCCAGGGGTTCTGAATGGCGCAGCGGACGCGTTGTCTCGTGCTAAATGGCATCTATTTCATAAGCAGGTACCCACGGCGGATACAACAGCAACTGCAATGCCGGCACAACTATGGGAAATTGGTCGACAACAACGAGGGAACTACTCAGCAGATCGGTAGCACCGTCAACTTGGGCGTCGTATTGTCAAGGATTCGAGGAGGTAACCAACTTTCTACGGAAGAACGGATGGGAACAAGGTCCAGCCGCAGAGGAGCTTATGATCAAATTCATAGACACGGCTATAGAGCACGGAGTTTCCAGAAATGCTGTTATCAAGCGTCTAGCAGGAGCAGCTTTTTTCTTTAAGGCACGCGGGTGGGGAGACCCCACAAAATACTTCATTATAAAGAAGATGCTGGCAGGATGGGCAAGGAAGACCAGCGCGACCAGAGACGAAAGACACCCGATTACACACCTCAAGTTAAAAATGTTATGGGGTACCTTGGCGGAGGTTTGCACATCCGCATACGAGACCAAGCTATTCAGAGTCGCATTCACGTTGGCTTTCTTCGGAGCCCTACGAGTCAGCGAACTGGTGGCCCCCAACAAGAAGGATGACGGACAGGCCGGATTGCTGCGCAAGAACGTCGCGTGCACAGAGACGGCATTAAGCATAAAAATACATAGGTCTAAGACGGATCAGCAGGCAAGGGGCACCACGGTGTGGCTAAAACAGGTGGTGGGTTGTAATACATGCCCCATTTTAAATGCGAGAGAATACTTGACAGTACGACCAGAGGGTGGGAAACACTTCCTGATTCATAGCGACGGTTATCCCTTGACAAGATTTCAATTCACAGCAGTCTTGAGAGCAGCAGTAAACAGGTTAAAGTGGGACGCGACGAAATTCAGCTCACATTCCTTCAGAATCGGAGCGGCAACAAGTGCAGCACAGGCTGGTTTGGGAAGAGACACAATAAAGAAAATAGGAAGATGGAGGTCCAATGCAGTCAATGCATATGTGAGGCTGGACAGAGTGTCTACGGTAAATGATAACTAATCTCCCGATTATATTTTACAGAGCAACAACGAGTGCACCGAATAGCATGGATTGTGGGTCACTCGTACATCCGTTGGGCGGCAAAGCGAGCGATGGGGCGACCTTATGGACAACATCTGGGACTGGCAACGCAAGGGTGGGGCGTTGTATGGACAGGAAAGCCCGGCATGCGATGGGGTCAGTTATTGCCCTTACTACGGCGCCTGAAAGATTCTAGGGCAGCTCCAGATGTAATGATCATACACCTGGGGGGCAATGACTTGAGTGCAATAACATGCAAGGGATTGATCAACAAGATAAAGGACGATCTAAATACCATAGCGAATTTGTTCACAGAGACAACAGTGGTATGGTCTGAAATAATACCAAGGCCCAAGTGGCAAGACTCCAAATTATGGAGCAGGGGCAGGAAGAAAATCAACAGACAAATGGAGCTGTGGACAAAAAAACGAGGGATACAACAGATCAGACACAAATGGGCGGAGGACAGGTGCCCTGGACTTTTCAGGGAGGATGGGGTCCATTTGTCGGATATTGGATACGATATATTTAACAATGCATTGCAGGATGCCATTGAAGCAGGATATGCAAGCAGGGTACAGGCCGCAGCTAATTAGTTGAGTGGGGGACACGAGGCAAGGGTACCCCTACCTCGTGTTATGGCGGTTACCCGGGCCGGGGGATATATTGGAAGTGGTGCTGGTGGCATCACCGGACGGCGTGGGAGCCGGTCCGCACAGAGGAGGGCGCAAAGGCGGGGCGCCGAATGTGCCAAACGGCGGGACCCCCGCCTGGGAGCGGGGACTCGGCGGGGGCCCAAGGTTAAAGGACGCCTGGCTTGGTTACGGCGGGCAGTCATGGACAGCATACCGGCTCGGGTGGCCCCAAGGAAGTTTATTAATATGTTAATAGAAATAAAGCTGCGGCCTGTTGACACCAATAACGGTTTCAGTGTGATCACTTGATAAATGACAAGGGGGGAAGGGGGCCAGCAAGGAAAAGGACGCCAGCACAAGGAGTAAGTGGTGGCTGCCAGCGTTAATAGGGGGGCTCATGGCGACTGACAGAGCCCCCCCTGTAACGGCGCGCCACCCGCGAGGTGCGGCGGCCGCCACGGGGGAGCAGGGAGGTGAGGGTAGGAGGGGCGGGTCATCGGCGGCGACAGGCGCGCCGCCGATGACGCGCCACAGATGGGGGCGCCGCGTCATCGGCGGGCGACAGCGGCGCGGGCCGATGACGCGGCGCCCCCTTTAAAAGGGCCGCGAGGGAGAGGGCCGGCCCTTTTCACCTCCCGGCCGTGGACCAGGAAGGCACCCACCCACCCCCCCCCTAAGAGGAAAGGCATGTTGGGACAAGGTCATTAGCCAGAATACTTACTTGTTAGTTAGCAGAAACAAATGTGTGTAATGTTGGGGTGATTGTCGCAGCTTGGTGGCGGGGTTATGCGGTTACCCGGGCCGGGGGATATATTGGAAGTGGTGCCGGTGGCATCACCGGACGGCGTGGGAGCCGGTCCGCACAGAGGAGGGCGCAAAGGCGGGGCGCCGAATGTGCCAAACGGCGGGACCCCCGCCTGGGAGCGGGGACTCGGCGGGGGCCCAAGGTTAAAGGACGCCTGGCTTGGTTACGGCGGGCAGTCATGGACAGCATACCGGCTCGGGTGGCCCCAAGGAAGTTTATTAATATGTTAATAGAAATAAAGCTGCGGCCTGTTGACACCAATAACGGTTTCAGTGTGATCACTTGATAAATGACAAGGGGGGAAGGGGGCCAGCAAGGAAAAGGACGCCAGCACAAGGAGTAAGTGGTGGCTGCCAGCGTTAATGGCTTTTGAAAATTGCTACAATAGTAGTTATATTTGCATGTGTAAACCTTTTGGAAAATTATTCCCTTAGGATGCAAAATCCCAAAGGAGAGGTACAGGGTAGGGACTGAAATTCTTAAGCACGAAAGAAGAGCGGGATCTGGGGTGATTGTATCTGATGATCTTAAGGTGGCCAAACAGGTGGATAAAGGGACAGTAAAAGCCAGAAAGCTGCTTGGCCGCACAGGGAGAGGAATGGGCAGCAGAAAAAGGGAGGAGATATTGCCCCTGTATAGGTCCCTGGTGAGACCTCACTTGCAATAATACTGAGTACAATTCTGGAGACCCCACCTTCAGAAGGATAGAAACAAGATGGAGTCGGTCCAGGGGGTGGCCACTAAAATGGTCAGTGGTCTTTGTTCTAAAGCATATGGGAACAGATTTAATATTTAAACATGCACACTCTAGATTTAAGGCGAGATGGGGGAGATATGATAGAGACATGTAAATATCAGCCGCTCGCCTACTAGTGGACTGCAAATTATGGACCCATATTAGTTTAACATACATACAGCTTCACTGGTGGTTAGTATGTTATCGGCCCCCATTTAAAATGCTAATGTTAGGATACAAATAACTTGGCTGTTTTTGAGATTTACTCCCACTTGAGCATTCAGCTTTGTTCAGAAAGCTTCGGTATCCAGCACCATCAGAGATAAAACGAGGGAATTTATAAGCAAGCTTTCTTCAGTGTAACCCAGGTTTTTAAAAAGAGTTCTAGGGGAGATCCCGGAAACTACAGCCCTGTGAGCCTGATGTCAGTGCTGGAAAAAATGGATGAAAGTTAACTATTATAAAGAAGAAAATTAGTGAACTTATAGATAAGCATAGTTTAATGGGCAAAGCCAACATGCATTTAGCCAAGGGACGTCTTGCCTCACCAAGCTGCTGCATGAATAAACACAGATAAAGATGACCCAGTTGATAAAGTGTATCTGGAGTTTCAGAAAGCATTTGACAAAATACTTCATGAGGGAATCTTGAGGAAATTAAAAAGTAATGGATTGAGAACTGGTTAAAAGATAGACAACAGAGAATAAGGCTAAATGGTCAATTTTCTCAATGGAGAAAGGTGAATAGTGGAGCGCCCCAGGGATCTGTACTGGCACCGCTGCTTTTTAAGATATTTATAAATGACCTAGAGATGGGAACAACGAGTGAGGTGATCAGATTTGCTGATGATACAAAAGTATTCAAAGTTGTTAAATCATAAGAGGATTGTGAGAAATTATAAGAGGACATTGCAAACCTGGGAGACTGGGCATGCAAATGGCAAATGAAATTTAATGTGAGGTGCAAAGTGATGCACTTAGGGAAGAGTAACCCAAACTATAGCTACACAATGTAAGGTGCCACGTTAGGGGTCATCATTCAGGAAAAGGATCTAGGCGTCATTGTTGAAAATACATTGAAATCTTCTCCTCGGTGTGCAGCAGCGGCCAAGAAAGCAAATAGTATGCTAGGGATTATTAGGAAAGGAATGGAGAATAAAACAGAGAATATCATAATGTCTCTGTATCACTCCATGGTGCATCCTCATCTTGTGTTCATATATCATACACAAACAGAATGCTGGGGATTATTAGGGAAGGAATGGAGAATAAAACAGAGAATATCCTAATGCCTCTGTATCACTCCATGGTGCATCCTCATCTTGTGTTCATATATCATACACAAACAGAATGCTGGGGATTATTAGGAAAGGACTGGAGAATAAAACAGAGAATATCATAATGCCTCTGTATCACTCCATGGTGCGACCTCATCTTGTGTTCATATATCATACACAAACAGAATGCTGGGGATTATTAGGAAAGGAATGGAGAATAAAACAGAGAATATCATAATGCCTCTGTATCACTCCATGGTGCATCCTCATCTTGTGTTCATATATCATACACAAACAGAATGCTGGGGATTATTAGGAAAGGAATGGAGAATAAAACAGAGAATATCATAATGTCTCTGTATCACTCCATGGTGCGACCTCATCTTGTGTTCATATATCATACACAAACAGAATGCTGGGGATTATTAGGAAAGGAATGGAGAATAAAACAGAGAATATCATAATGTCTCTGTATCACTCCATGGTGCATCCTCATCTTGTGTTCATATATCATACACAAACAGAATGCTGGGGATTATTAGGGAAGGACTGGAGAATAAAACAGAGAATATCATAATGCCTCTGTATCACTCCATGGTGCGACCTCATCTTGTGTTCATATATCATACACAAACAGAATGCTGGGGATTATTAGGAAAGGAATGGAGAATAAAACAGAGAATATCATAATGCCTCTGTATCACTCCATGGTGCATCCTCGTGTTCATATATCATACACAAACAGAATGCTGGGGATTATTAGGAAAGGAATGGAGAATAAAACAGAGAATATCATAATGCCTCTGTATCACTCCATGGTGCATCCTCGTGTTCATATATCATACACAAACAGAATGCTGGGGATTATTAGGAAAGGAATGGAGAATAAAACAGAGAATATCATAATGCCTCTGTATCCCTCCATGGTGCATCCTCATCTTGTGTTCATATATCATACACAAACAGAATGCATGGGATTATTAGGAAAGGAGTGGAGAATAAAACAGAGAATATCATAATGTCTCTGTATCACTCCATGGTGCATCCTCATCTTGTGTTCATATATCATACACAAACAGAATGCTGGGGATTATTAGGAAAGGAATGGAGAATAAAACAGAGAATATCATAATGCCTCTGTATCACTCCATGGTGCATCCTCATCTTGTGTTCATATATCATACACAAACAGAATGCTGGGGATTATTAGGGAAGGAATGGAGAATAAAACAGAGAATATCATAATGCCTCTGTAATGCTCCATAGTGTGATCTGATCTTGAATATTGTGTGCAGTTCTGGTTACCGTATCTCAAAAAAGATATAACAGAATTAGAAAAGGTATAGAGAAGGGCGACCAAAACGATAAAGGGGATGGAACAATTCCCCTATGAGGAAAGGCTAAAGAGGTTAGGACTCTTCAGCTTGGAGAAGAGATGGCTGAAGGGAGATGTGATAGAGGTCTATAAAATAATGAGTGGAGTGGAACGGGTAAATGGAAATTGGTTGTTTATTCTTTCAAGGAGTAAAAAGATTAGAGTACAAGACAAATAGGAGAAATATTTTTAAATTCAATACATAATTAAACTCTGAAATTTGTTTCCAGAGAATGTGATGAAAGCTGTGTTTAAAAAAGGTTTGGCCAAGTTCCTGAAGGAAAAGTCAATAAACCATTATTAAGGTAGAGCTGCAGAAATCCACTGCTGATTCTTGGGATAAGCAGCTTGGACTCTCTCCACCCCTTGGGATCCTGCCAGGTACTTGTGACCTCGCTTGGCCACTGTTGGAAACAGGATGCTGGTCTGACCCAGTATGGGAAATCTTATGTTCTCAGGTCCTTTGTAGCTCCATAGCTATGGAACTTGCGCTCTCTCTCTTTCAAGACCTATTCTGTTAGTAATCGCCTACAATTCAGAAAATCAATAAAACCCTATCTTATTACTTAAGCTTTTAATTTATCATTTCGATTGGGTTTTATGATATCTTATTATAGCATTTTACAACCTGCAGACTCTTACAGTGTATTTTATTATAGCAGTCTTGATTATGGGAATCTGGACTGCTTCTCTCTCTCTCTTGCTTTATATCATGGGTTTTACTTCATTGACCGTTGTAGGAATGTTATTACAGGCCTTACCCTGATCTTATTGTTTTATGGCTGCTATGGTTGTGTAATGTGAGTAAGGTTTCTCAGATGCTGTAAGTTGCCCTGAGCTTTTATGGAAAGGCAGAATAGCAATGCAAAAGAATTAATTTGGACCCCTTTTGATGTATTGCAAGGGCTTGGGGTTGGGAAGAGGCAGGTTGGGTGGTACTGAAAGAGAGCTCCCGAGAACAATCAGAGCCGAGGAGTCTCCCTCCGAGGTGCAGCCCAGGGAAGGGAGGACTCTGCCTAAGATCCTTGAGAGGACAAGGGTTGCTGGTTGTCTCCCCAGCAGTGCTTGCGAGGTGGAGCAGAGGAAAGCGCAGAGCAGCAGTAGGAGCAGCAGCAGCTCTCTAGCTCTGATTCCTGGAGCTGATGCTGCCTCACCACGAGGAGCGAGCTGTGAGCTTGCAGAGAGGACATTGACGGGCTGCTGTCTCATAGACTGCAGATATCATTGCAAGAGACGGAGAGATGCCTACAGCTCCCTCTCACCTGGAATTATGGAGAAAATAATTCGTTTTGTTTTCCTCTTCAGGATTTTTTCATTTTGTTTTATAAAATGGTTTTAGCACATGTTGACATGCACGGAAACCATTTAATGCACGCTGAAACAATTTAGCATGAGCTAAAAATGTGACCACACACTAAACATTGTGAGGTAGATAATGAAAGCTGAACATCTTGGTAAGTTAGCTGAATATTGGATAAGATTATCCAGCTAACTTACATAGGACATTTAGCAGCACAGCTATACTACTGAATATCCTGGTAGAAAGTGCCAATTAGCCATATAAGCCTTATCTAGCTAAGTTTAGACCTTTTAGAGCAGGTCTAACTTACCTGGTTAACTTAGGCTGATAAGTCTGAATATCAGCACTTATCCAGCTAAGTTAACCAGATAAGCAATGCCTTTCCATTACTCCCACTTCCTGGCTATCTACTGAGCCTGATAAGTACTTATCCAGTTAAGGGGCAACCACTGATCGCAGGCGGATATTCAGTGGCTGCCACTTAACCAGATAAGTTCTTACTTGTCCAGCTAAGCAGTGCTGAATATCGGCCTCTGCAGTTTGTGCTAAAAGCATATCCCAGGTGTCATCATCAAGAGGCGTGTCAGGCAACTGAACGTCCACGCTCTGGCCAGGAGAGGGCTGTGCTGGAAGTGTTCCCCTGGACTGGTGAATAATGTTAAGAAACTTCTTACGACCTTTAACACTCGCTAAAGTCTCTTTCAGGGTTTATTGGAAATGACTTCCCTGAATAAATAGCAGTAGGGGTCCGCTATTCCCTGGGACATCTCCTGGTACTTGTTCTCCAAAGGTTACGTTCTGCTTTATCCTTGATTCATCCCCCTTTATGTATATAAAGGGCTTGATTTTCAAAGCAGCTTACATGAATGAAAGTCTCTTCTACGTGTGTAAGTGGCATTTTGAAAATCAATCAGGGGCGAGTGCATAACCTGGCTTTCATGTGCTTTTACAAGCACTGAGGCAAGGCGTTGCGAGGATGAAGTTGAGACTTACAGACAGGGAAAATAACTGTCAAACAAATGTGCGCAGGGGTATATGTACACAGTATTTTTTAACCAGTGTCCACGATATACACGCGTTTTATAAAATATGTGTATCTCTAGCCCATGATATATGCACGAATACATGCAATGCATTGAAAGAACATACAGTATATCAATGCATTAAATGTGACTCCTTTTCCTACCTGTTTTAAAAATATACGTGCATATAATTTACATGCAAAAATAAAGTAAGACTTACTTGCATAAATCGGGATTTATATGTGCATGTCTGTGTATTTTAGAAACAGGAATGACAGCAGAAAAGAACCAATGTTCCAACCAGTCTGCCTAGCAAGCTTCCCATGGTATTTAAGCAAAATAAGAATGTGCATAGGACACCAAGGGAAGAGGGGCAACACAGAGAAAAATAGTTTAAAAAAACCAACCTAAAAGGTGCAGCTACAAAGCTTAAGAGTGTACAACAGGCATGGACATTGTTACAAAATACCATCTTAGAAGCGCAGTCCAGACAGATGACAGACAGAAGACAATGTGTGATGGTAAATGGAAAATACTCTGAAGAGAAAGCTGTGTTAAGCAGAGTGCCACAGGGATCGGTGTTGGGACTGGTTCTGTTCAATATCTTTGTGAGCGACATTGCGGAAGGGATAGAAGGTAATGTTTGTCTATTTGCAGATGATACTAAGATCTGCAACAGAGTGGACACACCAGAAGGAGTGGAGAGAATGAGACGGGATTTAAGGAAGCTTGAACAGTGGTTAAAGATTTGGCAGCTGGGATTCAATGCCAAGAAGTGCAGTCATGCATCTGGGGTGTGATAATCCAAAAGAGCTGTACATCTTGTGGGGGGTGAAAGGCTGTTGTGCACGGAGCAGGAGAGGGATCTTGGGGTTATAGTGTCTAGCAATCTGAAGACGGTGAAGCAATGTGACAAGGTGATAGCTAAGGGCAGAAGAATGCTGGGCTGCATAGAGAGGGGAATCACCAGTAAGAGAAAGGAGGTGATAATCCCCTTGTACAGGTCCTTGGTGAGGCCTCACCTGGAGTACTGTGTTCAGTTCTAGAGACCGAATCTCAAAAGGGAAGAGACAGGATGGAGGTGGTCCAGAGAAGGGCGACCAAAATGGTGGGAGGTCTCCATCAAATGACTTATGAGGAGAGGCTGAAGGACCTAAATATGGATACCCTGGAGGAGAGGAGGTGCAGGGGAGCTATGATACGGACCTTCAGATACCTGAAAGGTTTTAATGAAGCACACTCAACAACAAACCTTTTCTGTTGGAAAGAAATTAGTAGAACTAGGGGTCATGAAATGAAACTCCAGGGAGGATAAATCAAAACCAACGTCAGGAAATATTTCTTCACAGAGAGGGTGGTGGATGCCTGGAATGCCCTTCCGGAGGAAATGGTGAAGACAAAAACAGTTAAAGATTTCAAAGGGGCATGGGATAAACACTGAGGATCTCTAAAGGCTAGAGGATGGGAATGAAGAAAAGAGTGCATGGGGGTAACTTTCTGGTGTGATGATTACTGCCCTTAACCAAAAAGCCTTCATAGAAACATAGAAACATAGAAATGACGGCAGAAGAAGACCAAACGGCCCATCCAGTCTGCCCAGCAAGCTTCACATTTTTTTCTCATACTTATCTGTTTCTCTTAGCTCTTTGGTTCTATTTCTCTTCCACCCCCACCATTAATGTAGAGAGCAGTGATGGAGCTGCAACCAAGTGAAATATCAAGCTTGATTAGTTAGGGGTAGTAGGGGTAGTAACCGCCGCAATAAGCAAGCTACACCCATGTTTATTTGTTTTACCCAGACTGTGTTATTCAGCCCTTATTGGTTGTTTTTCTTCTCCCCTGCCGTTGAAGCAGGGAGCTATGCTGGATATGCGTGTAGTATCAGTTTTTCTTCTCCCCTGCGGTTGAAGCAGGATATGCATTGAAAGTGAAGTATCAGGCTTATTTGGTTTGGGGTAGTAACCGCCGTAACAAGCCAGCTACTCCCCGCTTTGTGAGTGCGAATCCTTTTTTCTTCTCCCCTGCCGTTGAAGCAGAGAGCTATGCTGGATATGCGTGAAGTATCAGTTTTTCTTCTCCCCTGCCGTTGAAGCAGAGAGCTATGCTGGATATGCGTGAAGTATCAGTTTTTCTTCTCCCCTGCCGTTGAAGCAGAGAGCTATGCGTGAAGTATCAGTTTTTCTTCTCCCCTACCGTTGAAGCAGAGAGCTATGCTGGATATGCATTGAAAGTGAAGTATCAGGCTTATTTGGTTTGGGGTAGTAACCGCCGTAACAAGCCAGCTACTCCCCACTTTATTGTTGCTACTCCATCAGGGCTCTCTGCTTCAACGGCAGGGGGAAAAGGAGAAAAAGGGAATTAGATTCAGTCAGCAAACAACAAGGACACTGAATTTTGCAGCCAGGGAAAGCAAATAAGCACGGGGGTAACTTGCTGCTGCAGCTGTTACTGCCCTTAACCAATAATGCAACTCCAATATTGAGCTCTGCTTGAACTGCAGGTGGTAATGAGGAACTGGACTCAAACAGAAACCAACAAGGGCCCTGACTTTGAAGGTTTGGGAAGCTGATAAGTGCAGAAACTAGCATAAGCTTGCTGGGCAGACTGGATGGACCATTCGTCCTTTTCTGCCATCATTTCTATGTTTCTATATATATTAAGGAAGATGGAAGGAAGACAAAACGATTGCTGGCTTTGTTAAAAGATGAGGTGAAAGAGGCTATTTTAGCCAAAAGACCTTCCTTCAAAAATTGGAAGAAAATAGGAAAAATCATAAGCACCGTGAAGTTAAATGCAAAACATTGATAAGACAGGTGAAGAGAGAATTTGAAAAGAAGTTGGCCGTAGAGGCAAAAACTCACAACAAAAACATTTTAAAATATATCTGAAGCAGGAAGCCTGAGAGGGAATTGGTTGGACCGTTAGACAATTGAGGAGTTAAAAGGGCACTTAGGGAAGATAAGGCCACTGTGGAAAGAATAAATTAATTCTTTGCTTCGATATTTACAGATGAGGAGATGGTTTTCAAGATTGATGATTCAGATGAACCGAACCAAATCACGGTCAACCTGGAAGATGTAGTAGGCCAGATTGATAAACTGAAGAACAGTAAATCACCTGGACCAGATGGTATATACCCCAAGGTTCTGAAAGAACTCAAAAATGAAATTTCAGACCTATTACAAATAATTTGCAAACTATCATTAAAATCATCCATTGTACCTGAAGACTGGAAGGTAGCCAATGTAACCCCAATATTTAAAAAGGGCTGCAGAGGTGATCTGGGAAAGTATAGACCAGTAGCCTGACTTCAGTGCCGGGAAATATCATGGATACTGTTATAAAGAATAAAATCACAGAACATTTAGATAGACATGGTTTAAAGGGACACAGCCAGTATGGATTTATCCAAGGGAAGTCTTGCCTCACAAATCTCCTACATTTTTTTGAGAGTAGTTAAATCACAAGTGGATTGTGATAAATTGCAGGAAGACCTTGTGAGACTGGAAAATTGGGCTTCCAAATGGCAGATGAAATTTAATGCAGACAAGTGCAAGGTGATGCATATAGGGAAAAATAACCCATGCTATAGTTATACAATGCCTACTCTGCAGGCCACACTCCATAAATACGGTATATTAAATATAGTTTAATATACCCCTCTCTAAACCCTGCTATGAGAATCATATTATAGTTCTGACTACGAATTTCAATGTGCAAAACCCACCCCCTCTCCTAACCTTTTCTAAAAGTCATGTTATAAGAACACTCAGATCAACTACTATGACTAACCATATCTATCCCTCCCCTCCAGCTAGCAGAACTACTATATTTTACCATGATCTTGAAAACGTTACAATCTCAACCACAACTATGATAATCAATGTTTATTGTTACATTTGCAACGTATCTGGCATCAGAGTTAAATTCATTTGTTTTCTGGCCTTGGGCCTTACAACACACCTGCTCCATGCAACCAGAAGCCAACAAGATAGGTTCTGGGACCAGTCAAACGGAGGCATTAGTGCTGCATGCTACAGGGCGGGAGACCTGGACTTGATAAATCTCAAGGAAGTCCCAGCCATTGCTTTATAGGAACATTGCCTGAAAGGCACATTCCTCAGAGTCCACAGGCCAGAAGGTGGGAAGGGAAAAGCCAGGGCAGAAAGCCCAGCTACAGTGATGAAAGACATCACTCCTTCATTTCAGACAACCTCCCTCCTACCCTTCTTCCATCTTAAGCAGCAGAGGACGACACCGAAGCAGACCCTGACTGAATTCGAGAAAGGAGAAGAAGTGTGTGAGAAAATGAGAATCTGTGAGTAAAGCCATCAGGAAATCTAGTTGAGGGCACCCAAATCCGAGTCTTCGAGGCAAAGGGAGAGGGAGATTTTGACTCTGTGCACAGACTGCGAATAACTATTTTTTTTTTACCAGATTTGAATGGTTTTAACTGCCTACCTAAGGATACCTTATCTAACTGGGGACCTGACCTAGCAAAACCGTAGAGGGTGAATGCTTCCCAGGTCTGGGTGATATACTAACATATACATAGTAACACAGTAATGACAGCAGAAAAGGACCCAATGATCCATCCAGTCTGCCCAGCAAGCTTCTTATGGTAGGAACTGCCTCTCCATGCAGGTTACCCCCATATTTCTCTTAAGGATGTGGTTATCCCCCCAAGTCTTATGATAACCCATAAAAAAAAATTCTGCTTGCAACAGTTTTACTGGGCGATGATCCTTCTTGATAATTTAGTCAGTGCTTGACGTTCTTTGCTTATGGACTTGGCCATAGAAGCAGTCCTGTGCTTTTCCTCCTATGTCTGCGCATCAGTTCCCCAAACCATAAAAGTCAGGGCCCGTGATGGTTGTCATCTGAATCCAATTCCTCTTCCATCACCACCACCCCTGCCTTCAAAACAGAGAGTGATGTTGCAGTTGTGTCAAAATAATCAAGGCTAAATAAGGGTAGTAATTCCATGCCTTCTGTTAATGGTAGGAACTGCTGCTCTGTGCAGTGTTCCCCCATGCTTAGCAATTTCTCAGACTGTAAACGTTAGTGTCCTCATTGGTTGTTGTTTGAGTCCAATTCCCCTTTTTCCCCTGCCGTAGAAGCGGAGAGCAATGTTGCAGTTGCATCAAAAGCATCAAGACTTATCGGTTAAGGGTAATAATCCTTATACCTTCTGTTAGATCAGTAACCACAGCACCAGCAAGTTACCCCCAGTTACCCCCATCCACCCTTTTCTTCATTTCCATCCTCTAGCCTTTAGGAATCCACAGTGTTTATCCCATGCCCCTTTGAATTCTTTGACTATTTTTGTCTTCACCACCTCCTCTGGAAGTGAATTCCAGGCATTCACCGTGAAGATGTTGGTTCCGAGTTGTCCCCTAATTCTATTGATTTCTTTCTAATGGAAAAGGTTTGAAATTTGTGCATCATTAAAAACTTTAAGGTATGTGAAGGTCTGTACCACATCTCCTCTGCATCTCCTCTCTTCCAGGGTATATATATTTTTAGATCCTTCAGCCGCTCCTCATGAGTATTCTGATACTAATCCTACACCATTTTGGTCGTCCTTCTCTGCTGCCTCCAGAAATATCCCCAGGGTGTCTTCCCAATCGGTGCATCCCTCGTCTCCTTTGCACTTTCAGACCCAAAAAAAACTGGGAAAAAGAGAGTCCAGCAACAGCTGAAGGAAACGACATGAATGATGATAGGAAGTGATTAAAGCAGAACTTTGGATAAAATTAGCCCGGAGGAGCAGAGCATTTCTGTAAACAGAGGGATATCTGAGGCCCGAGTGAGCAGGCAGGGAAGGTCAATTAAGCCGCATCTGACAGGTGCTCTTCTAAAGTCTCCTGCAAGACTGATTTATTGCAAGCACTGTAGAATGCGCTGGATGCTGTCACTCGCAGCAGAATGGTTTCATGCGCTGGTCTGCGCCGATGAAGACCGTGGGAGAGGATAGACACGGTCAAACACTTGAAAGATATAAATAATGCACAAGAAAGAAACCGTTCTCAGTGGAAAGAAAGTTCTAGAGCAGGAGGTCGTGGTGTGAGGCTCAGGAGTAAGAGCAGCAATATATATATATTTTTTTTAACAGAAAGGGTGGAAGATGCATGGAACGGCCTCCCAGGGGAGGGTACCGGAGGCCAAAACAGTAACGGAATTCAGGAAAGCTTGCAATAAGCGCAGAGGATCCCTAGTGATGAAGGGAAGATCAGAGATCAAGGGGTTTATGGCATTTCACCAGGCAATAAATTAGACACAGATGGCCCTTATTTGTCATTAGCTTCCACAAACTCGATATTACAAAGTTATCGGATAAGTTGTGACAAATTTCCCACTGATTTATATTCACCTAAAGCTATCTGGGTGACACTACTCGGATAACTTTAAACCTAACCAGGTATTTGGAGGCAAGATGGCCGCCGGGCTGTGAGAACGCGGCAGGCGCCGGAGAGGAGGCTCCCTATCCTTTTCTTCAAAGCGAAGTTTAACTTTTGAAATATGCCGCATACAAATAGGAAGGGACGCCCGAGAGGTGAACATGTTTGCTCACCCTCCGACGATCCCCGGCAGCCACAGATCCCCGGCTCCTTTGCTCCAGCCCTACCCGTAGCTCCGGAGAGCTTGGGGGGCGCTGAGGGGGGGGGGGGGCGGCTCAGGAGCATGTGCCGTCCCCTCTGACCCTGGATACAACACTAAGCCCCGGATCTCCGACCAAACCTGCTCACCCTGGAGAAATCTTAATACCCTGCCCTGCCTCGGTTAGAGGCAGGAGCGGCCATGGTGATGGCCCGGTGCGGGAAAAGGGCGACCGAGCGGATGGGAGAAGTAGGAGACAGCGAGTTACATCGGCTGGGGGAGGAAGGCCCAGGAGAGATGGCAAGACCTGTAAAGTCTTCCACACCGCTTGAGCTGCATTTTGCCGAATTTTTATCGATTATAAGGTATGGGTGTGAGCAGGGGAACTGTTGAGGACGAGGGGACAAAACAGTTAAGGAAGCTCTCTCTTGGTCCATTGACTGTTAAACCTAATATGATTACCTTGGAAGAGATTTGGACTACGTTACGTACTATAGAAAGCTCTATCAGAACATTATCTGCGGCAACAGTAGAAATAAAAAATCAGGTGGTGAATAATAATAATTAGATTACTAAATTTACTGAAAAAATAGAGGATTTTGATAGAAGGCTGACCTCAATGGAAATATTCAAAGTAAATTGATTAATGCCGAACATAATACAGCAAAAAGATTGGAAGCTGTTGAAAATGCTCTAAGAGCTCATAATTTACATATTTTAAATTTTCCTGTTGTTAATTCAATCTCGCCGCTGGAACTGTTCAGGTTATATATGAGGCAAGTCTTAAAACTACCAGGATCAGCTTTGCCTGTTGTGACGAAAGTTTTCTATCTGCAGCAGAATGCTTTGACGGAAGAAACAGGATCCTCCTTTGGACATTACTAATATACTAGAAATGTCCTCTGTATTTGAGGTCAATCGAAGAAAACCAATGCTCGTGTCCTTTGCCTTTTTGACTGAGCGTAATCATATACTATGACTTTTTTTTTTAGATACAAACAAATTTTATTTTATGGTAAACCTATCTGGATTTATCCAGATGTCGTTAAAGCGACACAGACACGCAGAAAAGAGTTTCTAACGATTTGGCCGGAGCAAAATTTGTTTTGAAATACCCATTCAAGGCCTGTATTAGGTATCTAAATGTCAATTACGTTTTCCAGGAGCCTGACCAACTGAGGGCATTTCTGGCTGGACGAACCCTCACTGTACCCTCAACAGATTCAGAGGCCTAAATAGTAGAAGTGAATGATAGCTATCCCAGCGTGTTTATCATATGTTAATTAATATTATACATTTTTCTGATGAAAATTGCTCCTTACTGCCTCCTAATTGCTATTATTTTCTTATAATTTAAATGTCAGTATTACTGTTGGATTATATGAATATATGTTTACTTAAATGCAATGATTCTTTACGTGACATTGAATTTTCTGTATAGGGTTTTTCCTGGTGTATTTCAAAAATTTGAAAATAAAGAATTAAAAAAAAACCTAACCAGGTATATTCTGAATACAGTCAGGTAGGTTTTAAGATATCCGGGTTGGTTTCCTGAATAGATATAACCCTACCTGGCTATAATCAAAATATAGCTGGGTAACGGAAAAACAAAATCCTTCCGGGCCATGAAGCTCGAACCCCCCCAATCTTCCCTCCTCCAAAATACTATAAACTCTGTGATGGCTAGTGCCCAAATCTCCCCAACAGCCCAACCCCCAAAATTAAACAATTGATGTGGGCCATAGCAACAAGAGTCCTCTTCCCTCCCTCCCCCACAATATTTAAATGAAAGGCACCTAACCCTATCCTGCCCTCCATCCTACCCATCCAAACCAAGCCAGGAGTCTTACCTGCTCCTGCCTCTGACAGTAGTGTTGAGGCAGTCCTAGAGCTATCCAGCTAATTTAGGGCTAGAGTCATCAAAATATCACATGCAACAAGAAAAGGGGCATGTTTTATGGTAATAGCCTATTTATTGCAATGTGTGTTATTTTAGCATAGATAGTACCACAAAGTACATTAATACCACAATTATTGCATTTCCTACCTATAACAGAGACTGAGAAAGAGACACTAACTATAAGGCACTTGTAGTAGTTAGCTATTTAAGCTACTATAGGAGGCCCACCTAGTAACTCGAGGTGAGGTTTAGGTAGTAGTGTAGGGGTTAGGGGCCACTTTGACATGCAGAGTGAGACGTACAAACAGAACAGTACACTCTTCTGAAGATTTGATGTCCTACGGAGTGAGGAAACTCACACAAAGATGAGATTTGTACAATGTTCTCTCAACCTAGCTTGATATTACCCAGGTAGAGTCCATCAAGCTAGAATGAGAGAACATTGTGCAAACCTCACCTCGAGTTACTAGGTGGACCTCCTATAGTAGCATAAATAGCTGTTTACTATAGTACCACACCCCCAGAGGCTTTCTCTCTCCTGTCCTTCCCTCAATCCCCACCCCCACACACACACATCTCAAGCTTGTCCTTCACCTGAAAATGCCTATAACTGATTTTGCGAAAAAAATCGCAATTTGCGTTATGGGCATATCACACAGCTTAACACCAATGAAAAAGGTGCAGTTATTTTCTGCATTAAAATTGTGCGATATCATGCGATATGGCTACACAAAGTGCGAAGCCATCCCACTTTTACAAAAACCCCACCCCAACTCCACCCCAATCCCTCCCCTTTTAAAAATTAGCATCGCACTATGCGTTATGGAGCTTTTCGCATGAGAAAACGCCATAACGCGAGTTGGAACATGAACCCCTCAGCCGAATAACATTAAATATTGGCATTATTGCATTATCTGGCTAAGTTAGTTGGGTAACACTACTCAACCCTGGAATGCTCCGGTCTGCCCCTGACTTATCTGACAACGGTTTTAGCTCTAGAAGTTGGGAGCGGTGAAACCCATTGTTTATCTGGCTAAGTCCCAAACGTAGCCGGACAAACACTTTGAATATAGATCCCCAAGTTAGACAGCACAACCAGACTTACCCAGCTAGCTTACTGTGTGATTCACTAAGGCTTTTCTCCCATCCTGTGTCTATGGGAAAATACCTTGATGAATCAGGCCCTTAGCCAGCTAATGCTGAATATCACCAGAATGCCACAGGAATGCCTCCAATTTAGCTGGGTAAATTTTATCCAGCTAAAAACGTACCCAGATCAATCAGTGGTGGTCAGCACAGCGGGGAAAATCAAATCCTGCAGTTTGTCCGGATGAGTCCCAAACTAGCCAGGCAAAACCTTTTTGAATGTGGACCTCAATGTTTTTTTTTTTGCACAAGCAATGAAAAAGATGAGTTAGTTCTTACCTCCATGAGAGATAGCAACAGGTTGCTTTTGCAGAATCTGAGTCTGATGGGTTTGACATTCCCTGTGGCGTACCTCAAGGGCTGCTGTTGGCTGCAGCGCTACTCAGTATTTATCTAAGGCCCCTTTCTTTCTTATTGGATAAGTATGCTGTTAAATTTAGATTGTATGTAGATGACCTGCAATTGTTTCTTTTACCCTAAAGGGAAAACTGAGTGCTGTTCTGAATCAGCTTTCTGCAAACGTTCAATTGATTAATGAGTGGATGAAAGAAAATCATTTATCACTGAACATAAATAAGACTGAAGCAATATGCTTCTCACGTTATGTCAATTATCTGGTAAAATACAACATGAATAACCTTGCTATTTTAGGAACTAAGGTTCATTTTAAAGAGAGTACATAATTTGGGTTACGTATTTGACTGGAGGCTGTCTTTGAAGGATCGTATACAATAGGGGCATACATTTGTTTTTAATGAAATGGACATTATCATCGATATTGTCTGTTTTGTCTAGTTTCATGAACACCGAAAAACGAAAGGAAAAAACCGATGAAATTTCGCGTGTATATTGGTATTTCGTGTTACTGCGCCACGAACAGGACTTACTGTGCAGTAATTGGATGTTACCGCGTGGTAACTACTTGAGAGGTAGATTTTAAAACTTTGCACGGGCAAAAATGGCCACATATGCGCGAACGTGGCCCACGAAGGAACTATGCGAATTTTAAATAGCCGGGAAGGGCGCGCGCACACAGTGGTGTACACACGCCCAGAAAACGTAGGTGGAAAGGGGCAGGGCAACTGGCTGTCCCAAGCACGTGTTTGTCACGTGCGCCGTTTACTACAGCTCCTCATTAGGCGCAGGAGTCCGGTGAACATCGGGGGGAGGGAGAGAGAGACTGCATTGTACAAATCAACTCTTTTCCATCACTTATAAGGTGCTAAAATTCTTTAATGATGTCAGTTTTTACGATGAATACCTCTGAATGTGTCTGTAACACCAACACCCCCTAACCCAACCCACCTCCTCCCAAAAACTCACCCCGATTCCAAGTGCCCCCCCTTACAATGCTTCATATATAGTGTTCAGACCGAGCCTTATAAAGAGTCTTCGCTCTCTCCCTCTCTCCCCCAAATGACTTAAAAAGTGTCAAATTTGGGGAGAAGTTCATTGGCTAGAGGTTAGATTTTGCATTCCCATTGGCTGTCTCCTCAGTTACTTGTTTGTGTTGCTATGATTGCAGGTGGGGGGAGGATGGTACGGCACAACCTGCCATTGCATACACTGGTTGTAATAAAGCTTTCTCTAATTCTTTGATGCTTTTCTTCTTTGTGTGGTTTGAGGAGAGCACAGTTCTTATTCAATTGAGCTGGAGAGTGATTTTCTTGAAATGGCGAATTTAAATCATCATCAATCATTGTTAGCTGCAGCTGATTTTTAATTCAGCATCGGCATTGGGGTGCATTCTAATTTATAACTTTTAAGAGCACTAGTAATAATAACTAGAGTCTTGCACTAGTGGCCGGGAGGCAGGCAGCGGTAGGTCTGGTCACTGGTGACGGTCAGCGAGGGCCACCACCACTGACACTGACTGTGTGTGCAGCCAAGCACTGCCTCTGTACGCACCGTGAGTGTAGTGGCATGCTGTGACTAGAGCAGATAACTACTAGCTGGTGGTAGGTCTGGTCCCTGGTGGTGGTGGTCAGTGAGGGCCACTCCTTACAGTATTTGTGCAGCTAACGTCAGTATTGATTTCTTTGCGCACAGTGCAGTGGCACACGGTCTATCTGTGAATCAGCCAGTGAATGCTGCGGCGCACACTGAGTTAATATAAGTAAGTCTTATTATCTCAGTCAGTTGTTGTGACCTGGGCTGGAGGCGGAGCCAGCAGGAGCACTAAGGGTACTGGAAGTGGGAGGAGCCTCTGAGCTGTATGAGAGGGTGGTGTTTTTAAATATTGGGGATGAGCGGTGAGACGCGACTCAGCTTGGGGACATCGGCGGTTTGTGAATTTCTGTGTGGCAGAGACACAGAGAGAGAGAGAGAGCGAGAGAAACACACACGTGACGACCGCCTAAGGTGTTGCAGACTCTTCCACCGGCACTGGCGACCGGTTGCTCCGGGTGGCTTTCTGTTTTCCTCTTATTACAGGGAAAAAAAACAAAAAACAACGTGCAAAGCCACCTTCTTGGGAAACGGTTTGGCCTGCAGCAGCGTTTCAGCTGGAGTTGCTTCTGCCTCTTGCAGAGATGAATGTCTTTGGTTCTGATGCTGCCAGAACCGATAAAAGCAGAATGGCCCTTTGGGGGCAGGTCCATAGGCATTACCGGCTTGTATGGGGGGGCTCTGCAGTCTGATTCTTGTATTCACCCTAAAAACATCTCTTTCCAATAACCCGGCCATGACAGCTGCTGTCATGGCCGCCCTCTGCATCCCAAACCACACAGGAAGGGGGACTGAACTCCATGGCATTACTGTGGGTTTTTGTCACAGATATAAAACAGAATATTGTTCCCTGAGCTACAGCGAACCTAAGACTTAGGCTCGGGAGGAAATCTGCAAAATAAGGTAAAGTTATTGCCAGTTCAGCTGGGGAGTTAAAAATTAAACCTCAGACATCTCGTGTCCTTGCCACAGAGGGATAATAATAATTTAGAGAAAGCTTGCGGCTCTCCTCCAGACAGGATTGTGACACATTTCACGGTCTAACGCTTGAGACATAAATAGTGAGGGTGCATGCAGTCTGCTAGCACGTTGTACGAGTTACTTATTATCTAATAATGTCCACTTGAGACACCCGACCGGTGCGTGCCAAGTCTCTATGCACAACTCCGTGTTCTCCTGCGGGTGAATTCACGCCAGCTTCCATCGGCCTGGGGCTTCTCCAGTCTGTGGCATTAACTAGGGCCTGCTGTGCATCCTTCCTTATCCATGGCCATCGCATAGGCCCACGGCCTCTGCGCACGCTTGCAGGCAGAGACTCGGCGCGTGGCGAGAGCGGGGAGGGATCCCACCGGAAGCCTCACAACAGTCGAGGCATTATCTGCACAAGCGGAGGGACATTCCAAACCCAGGAACTCACTGTTCTTTACAATGGCCTCACCGCCCTCTTCTTTTATTCCATTCCTCTCCCTAAGCGCTGTTTTTCATTCATCCTGAGAGGAAATCGGAAAATGCTCCTCACTGCTGCCCTTTCAGAAAACATCTCGTGCAGTTTGTCTCTTCCCTTTTGGCACAGTGAAAGGTCGCATTTGACTTTATAAAGTCGCCTTGGTCTTTAGCTCCATTCACTGATCTGGCTAGCAGATTCGCCACAGGCTGAAGGGAAAGGCTGCTGTATCCTGCCCCAGAAATGCCCCCACCTGCCTGACCTGCCTCTCCGCTTCTCACGCCTCATCCTCAGCCTTAGCTGTGGATATAATCCGCTGAAAGCAAGGACCACCTTACTCACCATGGGGTTTATCCTTGCTCACTAGTGCAACCACCCCGGGCTGGGTGCACAGGTCCCACCCCCCCCCCCCGCAGGTGCCGTTTCACGTGAAGTGCATAGACACGGAGAGCACGTCTCTGATTTCTTATAAGAAGCCCTTATGCAACTCTCATGGCTTTGCAAGTTTGTTTTTTTTTCTGAAAGGACTGCAGTTAACCACTGGCTTATTTATAATGGAGCAGCAGATTCTGGAAAACCGTGGACGACAGCTCTCAGTCTCTTCCTGTTTGCACACAGCTGTATTCCTCAGAGAATTATGCAGAAGTGCCGGCCCTGGCAGGCACTCCAGCACATCCCACACAGATAAACCGGTGTGTGGTCCACAGCTATTGACCAAGGCAGCCGGTGGACCGATACGAGCACAGGCAGTGACACGGTGCACCGCTATCGGATGTCCCGTGGAATGCAGGGCCAGGCCAGCCCTGCGCAGAACCTGCCAGGAGCTACAGAGCTGGGAGATCCAGGCTCACGTCCCATCCTCACTGCCTCCTGCTTTTCCTCTCGCCTTTTTAAGAAGGCGACTCCCTCCTCCTAGCCGGGTACATTGCCCTCTCCCCCACCACTTGATGTGCGTTTCAGTGGGACACAGCGACATTCCTCTCTGCGGGGCTCCGGGATAGCGGCGAGTGTGCGGGTTTATTGGGTGGCCTTCCACATCTCTCTCTGATTTCCTCAGCTCTCTTCTCAGATCCTGCTACAGGGCAGTGTCCCGGGCTTCGGTGCAATGAACTGGTGGTGAAATGGATTACAAAGTGACGTCAGTAAATGGAACTTTCCTGGAAGAGCGACTGGCGATAAGTGGAGTGCCTCGAGGATAGTTTGTGGGCACGGTTCTGTTCAGTATTTTTGTGAGCGATGTTACGGAGGGGTTAGAGGGAAAAGTTGTTCTTTTTGCTGATGACATTAAGGGGCTGGTACAATAAAGTGTGCCCAGCCTAATGCACGGGTTAACCAGCGATTGGACGCGCGTTTTGGACACAGTAGACTAGCACCCAATGCAATAAGGAGATCAACGCATCCAAAACGCGCACCCAAACGACTGTGTAGGCAACAGCGCTCATCACATATAAATTCCATGTAGATGAGGCTGTTAGCTATTACCCCCTGTTGCAGAAAATTGCTGGGTGCCCAATGCTCACTTTTTAACTCAGCAAATTTAACTCCATCCACAGAGGATGGGTGCATGAGAAATTAAAAATGTCTGTCCTCTGTGGTTCCTCCTATCTAGTATCGTTGGTATAAAGTAATGGCTTGATGTAAAAAATAAAATAATTCTGGAGGCCCACTTTACATGCACGCTGTTCGCCCACAGTATATACGCACAACTGCACAAACAATAGCAAGCGGCAAAATCGGCCTGAAACGGATGTGCGCCCATTGCAGCTCTGGGTGCCCGATGCATTTGAGCACTGGGGGCCGTACAATTTTTCCCTTAGTGCGTCCCTTTTAACGCAGCAGTTCATTTCAATATGGCATCAGGCGCCCAGGGAGTGTGCGTGCGTTGTGTTAGGAAAATGGGTGCTCAGTGCGAGTCTCCATTTTACCGTCTGTCTTATTACATCAGCCCTTAAGATTTGGAACTGAGCAGACACCCCCGAAAGAGTAGAGAGAAGGAAGCGATGTAAGAAAGCTCAAACAGTGGTGGAAGATTTGGCGCTGGGGATGCAATGCCAAGAAGTGCAGAGTCCTGCATCTGGGGTGCGGTAATCCAAAAGAGCTGTGTGTGAGGGGGGCTGAAAGACTGATGTGTACGGACCAGGAGAAAGGCCCCAGGGTAACAGTGTCCAACAATCTGAAGGTAGTGACCAATGTGACAAGATGGTGGTTAAGCCCAGAGGGATGCTGGGCTGCACAGAGAGAGGAATAACCAGTAAGAAAAAGGAGGTGATGATTCCCCTGTACAGGTCTTTGGTGAAGCCTGCTATAGGAGTACTGTGTTCAGTTCTGCTGCCCGTATCTCAAAAAGAACAAGAGACAGGATGGAGGCGGTCCAGAGAAGGGCGACCAAAATGGTGTAGGGAACTCTATCAAAAGGCTTATGAGGAGAGGCTGAAGGATCTGAATATGTAAACCCTGGAGGAGAAGAGATGCAGGGGAGATCTGATTCAGACCTTCAGGTACCTGAAAGGTCTTAATGATGGATCCTCTTAGTGTTTGGGTAATTGCCAGGTTCTTGTGGCCTGGTTTGGCCTCTGTTGGAAACAGGATGCTGGGCTTGATGGACCCTTGGTCTGACCCAGCATGGCAATTTCTTATGTTGATGCACAAGAATCAAACCTTTCATGATATGAAACTCCAAGGGGGTGGTGGGTGCTTCAGGGACAATGACAGGAAATTTTTCTTGAAAGGGTGGTGCATGCATGGAATTCTCTCCTGGAAGAGGCAGTGAAGACAAGAATGGTAATGGAATTCAAGGGCATGGGAGAAATAGTGGCTCAGGATGGAAATGAAAAATAGGGTAACTTCTGTTAACTGTAGGTGTAACATTTCTGCATAGAGTAAGCTTCATGGAGTGACAGTTACTTCCCTTAACAGAAGACATGGGGGTAACCTGCATGGAGTGGCAGTTACTACCCTTAACAGAAGGCATGGGGTAACCTGCACGGAGTGGCAGTTACTATCCTTAACAGAAGGCATGGGGTAACCTGCACGGAGCGGCAGTTACTGCCCTTAACAGAAGGCATGGGGGTAACCTGCATGGAGTGGCAGTTACTATCCTTAACAGAAGGCATGGGGTAACCTGCACGGAGTGGCAGTTACTATCCTTAACAGAAGGCATGGGGTAACCTGCACGGAGCGGCAGTTACTGCCCTTAACAGAAGGCATGGGGGTAACCTGCATGAGTGGCAGTTACTTCCTTAACAGAAGGCATGGAGGTAACCTGCACAGAGCAGCAGTTACTTCCCTTAACAGAAGGCATGGGGGTAACCTGCATGGAGTGACAGTTACTATCCTTAACAGAAGGCATGGGGTAACCTGCATGGAGCAGCAGTTACTTCCCTTAACAGAAGGCAGGGGGTAACCTGCAGAGCAGCAGCAGTTACTGCCCTTAACAGAAGGCATGGGGGAACCTGCACAGAGCAGCAGTTACTTCCCTTAACAGAAGGCATGGGGGTAACCTGCATGGAGCGGCACTTACTGCCTTAACAGAAGGCATGGGATAACCTGCACGAGCAGCAGTTACTTCCCTTAACAGAAGGCATGGGGGTAATCTGCACGGAGTGGCAGTTACTATCCTTAACAGAAGGCATGGGGTAACCTGCACGGAGTGGCAGTTACTATCCTTAACAGAAGGCATGGGGGTAACCTGCACGGAGTGGCAGTTACTGTCCTTAACAGAAGGCATGGGGTAACCTGCACGGAGTGGCAGTTACTGTCCTTAACAGAAGGCATGGGGGTAACCTGCACGGAGTGGCAGTTACTACCTTAACAGAAGGCATGGGGGTAACCTGCATGGAGTGGCAGTTACTATCCTTAACAGAAGGCATAGGGATAACCTGCACGGGAGTGGCAGTTACTACCCTTAACAGAAGGCATGGGGTAACCTGCACGGAGTGGCAGTTACTATCCTTAACAGAAGGCATAGGGATAACCTGCACGGAGTGGCAGTTACTATCCTAACAGAAGGCATGGGTGTAACCTGCATGGAGTGGCAGTTACTATCCTTAACAGAAGGCATGGGGTAACCTGCACGGAGTGGCAGTTACTATCCTTAACAGAAGGCATAGGGATAACCTGCACGGAGTGGCAGTTACTATCCTTAACAGAAGGCATGGGGGAACCTGCATGGAGCGGCAGTTACTATCCTTAACAGAAGGCATGGGGTAACCTGCACGGAGTGGCAGTTACTATCCTTAACAGAAGGCATGGGGGTAACCTGCATGGAGCGGCAGTTACTATCCTTAACAGAAGGCATGGGGTAACCTGCACGGAGTGGCAGTTACTATCCTTAACAGAAGGCAGGGGGTAACCTGCATGGAGTGGCAGTTACTGCCCTTAACAGAAGGCATGGGGTAACCTGCAGGAGTGCAGTTACTGCCCTTAACAGAAGGCATAGGGATAACCTGCACGGAGTGGCAGTTACTATCCTTAACAGAAGGCATGGGGGTAACCTGCATGGAGCGGCAGTTACTATCCTTAACAGAAGGCATGGGGTAACCTGCACGGAGTGGCAGTTACTACCTTAACAGAAGGCATGGGGGTAAGCTGCACGGAGTGGCAGTTACTATCCTTAACAGAAGGCATGGGGTAACCTGCACGGAGCAGCAGTTACTTCCCTTAACAGAAGGCATGGAGGTAACCTGCACAGAGCAGCAGTTACTGCCCTTAACAGAAGGCATGGGGGTAACCTGCACAGAGCAGCAGTTACTTCCCTTAACATAAGGCATGGGGGTAACCTGCATGGAGCGGCACTTACTGCCCTTAACAGAAGGCATGGGATAACCTGCACAGAGCAGCAGTTACTTCCCTTAACAGAAGGCATGGGGGTAATCTGCACGGAGTGGCAGTTACTATCCTTAACAGAAGGCATGGGGGTAACCTGCACGGAGTGGCAGTTACTATCCTTAACAGAAGGCATGGGGGTAACCTGCACAGAGCAGCAGTTACTGCCCTTAACAGAAGGCATGGGGGTAACCTGCACAGAGCAGCAGTTACTTCCCTTAACAGAAGGCATGGGGGTAACCTGCATGGAGCGGCACTTACTGCCCTTAACAGAAGGCATGGGATAACCTGCACAGAGCAGCAGTTACTTCCCTTAACAGAAGGCATGGGGGTAATCTGCACGGAGTGGCAGTTACTATCCTTAACAGAAGGCAGGGGGTAACCTGCATGGAGCGGCAGTTACTATCCTTAACAGAAGGCATGGGGTAACCTGCACAGAGTGGCAGTTACTATCCTTAACAGAAGGCATGGGGGTAACCTGCATGGAGCGGCAGTTACTATAACAGAAGGCATGGGGTAACCTGCACGGAGTGGCAGTTACTATCCTTAACAGAAGGCAGGGGGTAACCTGCATGGAGTGGCAGTTACTGCCCTTAACAGAAGGCATGGGGTAACCTGCACGGAGTGGCAGTTATGCCCTTAACAGAAGGCATAGGGATAACCTGCACGGAGTGGCAGTTACTATCCTTAACAGAAGGCATGGGGGTAACCTGCATGGAGCGGCAGTTACTATCCTTAACAGAAGGCATGGGGTAACCTGCACGGAGTGGCAGTTACTATCCTTAACAGAAGGCATGGGGTAACCTGCACGGAGTGGCAGTTACTATCCTTAACAGAAGGCAGGGGGTAACCTGCATGGAGTGGCAGTTACTGCCCTAACAGAAGGCATGGGGATAACCTGCACGGAGCGGTAGTTACTACCCTTAACAGAAGGCATGGGGGTAACCTGCACGGAGTGGCAGTTACTACCTTAACAGAAGGCATGGGGGTAACCTGCACGGAGTGGCAGTTACTATCCTTAACAGAAGGCATGGGGTAACCTGCACGGAGTGGCAGTTACTATCCTTAACAGAAGGCAGGGGTAACCTGCATGGAGTGGCAGTTACTGCCCTTAACAGAAGGCATGGGGATAACCTGCACGGAGCGGTAGTTACTATCCTTAACAGAAGGCATGGGGGTAACCTGCACGGAGTGGCAGTTACTATCTTTAACAGAAGGCATGGGGGTAACCTGCATGGAGCGGCAGTTACTATCCTTAACAGAAGGCATGGGGTAACCTGCACGGAGTGGCAGTTACTGCCCTTAACAGAAGGCATGGGGGTAACCTGCACGGAGCGGCAGTTACTATCCTTAGCAGAAGGCATGGGGTAACCTGCACGGAGCAGCAGTTACTTCCCTTAACAGAAGGCATGGAGGGTAACCTGCAGAGCGGCAGTTACTGCCCTTAACAGAAGGCATGGGGGTAACCTGCACGGAGCAGCAGTTACTTCCCTTAACAGAAGGCATGGGGGTAACCTGCATGGAGCGGCACTTACTGCCCTTAACAGAAGGCATGGGATAACCTGCACAGAGCAGCAGTTACTTCCCTTAACAGAAGGCATGGGGGTAATCTGCACGGAGTGGCAGTTACTATCCTTAACAGAAGGCATGGGGGTAACCTGCACGGAGTGGCAGTTACTATCCTTAACAGAAGGCATGGGGGTAACCTGCACAGAGCAGCAGTTACTGCCCTTAACAGAAGGCATGGGGGTAACCTGCACAGAGCAGCAGTTACTTCCTTAACAGAAGGCATGGGGGTAACCTGCATGGAGCGGCACTTACTGCCCTTAACAGAAGGCATGGGATAACCTGCAGAGCAGCAGTTACTTCCCTTAACAGAAGGCATGGGGGTAATCTGCACGAGAGTGGCAGTTACTATCCTTAACAGAAGGCATGGGGGTAACCTGCATGGAGCGGCAGTTACTATCCTTAACAGAAGGCATGGGGTAACCTGCACGGAGTGGCAGTTACTATCCTTAACAGAAGGCATGGGGGTAACCTGCATGGAGCGGCAGTTACTATCCTTAACAGAAGGCATGGGGTAACCTGCACGGAGTGGCAGTTACTATCCTTAACAGAAGGCAGGGGTAACCTGCACGGAGTGGCAGTTACTGCCCTTAACAGAAGGCATGGGGTAACCTGCACGGAGCGGCAGTTACTATCCTTAGCAGAAGGCATGGGGTAACCTGCACAGAGCGGCAGTTGCTATCCTAAGGAACTTGCCGGGCAGAATGGACGGAGCAGTTATTAGCAATGCTACGATGTAGACAAATGTTGTGCTGTTTACTGCTCATCTATAGTGAGCCCAGCTGTCAGATTTCGGAAGCTAAGCAGGTGAGTGGGACTTGGTCAGTACCCGCCAGGGAAACTTTCAATTCACTGAGTGTTGGTGGCTCAGAAGGGTTCATTTGCCCCTTTAAACCAGTGCCCCTGCATTACGTTAGGGGGCATCCTGCCCTCTGAACTACTACTGACCCAGTGTCCCAACATGGTGTCAGGGGGCTACAGAGACCAGAACTACCCAGTGCTACAGGGAAACTGTGAAGGTTTAATCTGGGCAGGGTTTGCCCCCTTTCTCGCTTTCTCCGGAGCGGGGGTCTGGATAGTAAGCAGCGGGGGGGCATGAACAGCCTGCCTGGAGGAGGAGGAGGAGGCTGCTGACCCGCTGCAAGCAGACCCTGAACTCTGTTAACCATTTACGTTAGTAAGCGTTTACCTGGCTGTTTCCTGCTTCTGTTTCTCTGCTCCCACAGAAGACGCATTCTGGGGTTATGCTCATGTTGTTTGCCACAAAAACTTTCCACTTTGTTTCCTGCCTGGTGAAGCTGCAGCCACAGTAAAACTCTTTGGGCTGTTGCAATGCTTCGTGTGGCTGGGCCTGGCTGTCCTGGCAGCCAATCCCAATCTACCACTCTTCTTTCAGCACAGTGGACGTTACAGCCAGTTTGCCTGCCCCAAAAGGACGGCCTTGCCAGTTTGAGAAGAAGTGCCAAACGGAAGGCACTGAAGCTGCACAGCGACACACGTAGGCTTTTACACGGAATTTACCCCGTGCGGAGCACCCACGCGCGCGCACGGTCTAAATGTCGAACCGCACGCAAAAGTCGAAGCTGTTGACAGATAGCGTAAAAATTAAGACACGACAAAGGAACGTCTTTCTTTTCTAGGCTCGCGCTAGGTTTTCACAAAAGCCCCCACCAACAACGAGGAGCTCCATCTCACCCACTCACGCCATCCAATCCCATGAACCCGCTCTCTGCTTCAACACATCGGCCTGGCGTTACCCTTGCACATGCAGGCCGATACAGTACAGTGCGCTCCGGCGGAGCACACTGTTAACCTGCGGTTGGACGCGCGTTTTCGACGCGCTAGCTTTACCCCTTATTCAGTAAGGGGTAATAGCGCGTCGAAAACGCGCTTCCAACCCCCCCGAAACTAATAGCACCCGCAACATGCAAATGCACGGTGATGGCCCTATTAGTTATTCCCGCGCGATACAGAAAGTAAAATGCGCAGCCAAGCCGCACATTTTACTTTCAGAAATTAGCGCCTACCCAAAGGTAGGCGTTAATTTCCGCCGGCACCCTCCAACTTAATATCATGGCAATATTAAGTCGGAGGCCCCAAAAGTAAAAAAAAAATTTAAAAAATTTAAAATCAGCCCGCGGCTCGCGGGTTGAAAACGGACGCTCAGTTTTGCCGGCGTCCGGTTT